>NW_024121053.1:0-13880 GCF_003073215.2 Triticum urartu
CCTTTGTGGGGCGGAGCCTACCCTTGATGTCCGCGCATAGCCACCACAGGCGGCACGCAGTCTTGTCATGGCGCCGGGAGCACTGGAGCATTTTCTTGCGGCCGGGGAACCTCTTCGCAGCTTCCTTCTTCTAGCGCGGGCACATGGCATAGTGGATCACGCCACGGGACTGCGCGTCTTGGGGTGAGGACACCGTCTTGACGCGGAGGAGGCAGTGGTGCTCCGTGAGCTGCGCGTCTCGGCACGAGGGCGCCGTCTTGATGGAGAGGCGGTGGAGGCGCTCCATGAGCTACATCGCCCGCGGCCGGAGGTGCGTGAGGCAGCGAGAGGGATAGTGCAGGCGAGCATCCCGCGGCGCTCTGACGAGCTCGGCGATGTGGTCCAACCAGTCCTCATAGAGGTCATCGACTGGGCGGTAATGCAGGAGCTCGTGTGTCATGAGCAGCACAGCCTGCACGTCTGTGGGTGCGCGGCGAGCGTGAGACGATGACCGGCCGGAGTCAGCGATGGGGTGGCGGTGAGGCTGTCCCGCCACACAGAGGGGTGTGAGGATGCTTGCTGCTTGTTTTCCACCGGGCCTGCAACGGCATTGGCAACAGGATATGGAGAACGACGGGGTGGCCTACCGACAGGGGCTGTCTGAGCGACATGGGCGGCGAGGGTGGCCCAGCGCTCGGCGCGCGTCCGACATGGATGTGGTGGAGCGGTGCGATGCGGATCAACGGAAGGAAAGCTTCAGCGCACCCCTACCTGGCACGCCAAATGTTGGATTTCGGGTTCCGGCAAAACCCTTGAGGTTCAAACACTGAGGTGCGCACGAAGATCTCTGCCCTCTAGCTCACGCCCTCACCGCAATCTCAAGGCTTAGCGCGTCGAACCTGCAGAACAAAGGGACACAAGATTTATACTGGTTCGGGCCACCGTTGTGGTGTAATACCCTACTCCAGTGTGGTGTGGTGGATTGCCTCTGGGGCTCAGGATGAACAGTTACAAGGGAGGAACAGCCTCCTGAGGAGAGGTGTTCTTGTGCTTGGTAATTTGATGCGGTAGAGGATCATCCCTCTCTCTCTCTCGATGTTCCAATCCTTCCCCGGTCCCCTTTCTACGATGGTGGCTAGCCCTATATATAGAGGCCCGGGTCCTCCTCCCAAATATTAGGCGGGAAGGGATCCCACAATGGCCAGTTTTGAAGGGGGACAGCTAGTACAAGCTATCCTGACAAAAGATGGTCTTCGCCTGCCAAAGGCTCTAGTGATGATGTCGTCCTGGGCTCCACGGTGACCTCCGTCCGGCCGTCCTGCTGGTCTTGGTATTGTTGCACCGATATGGAAACCTTTGCTTGATGCCTCGGGACTCCGCTCCTGCACTTGCCTCTTTAGCACCAAAGAGGAAACGAGGACACTGCGCGCGCTGGCGCCCGCCTGGCCTTGGTCATCATGGCTTGCGTCACAGGAACCTCGTGAGGTGCCCCTTGCCTTGATTTCTCCGCCCCACGCGAGCCAGCCTGGTGAGGCCGCCCCCGAGGAGGTATTATGTCATCTGCCTCACGAGGCTTGGCCCCTCGTGAGGGTCTTGAGTGTTTGCTGGTGAAGATGGGCCATACAGGGCCGCTGGTGGAGCCACGCCGTGGGCCGCAGGCAGCTAGATCTTGGGACCCCCGTTCCCAGGACGCCGACACTAGCCACGCCTAGGACTGGAGTGCTAGTTCAGCCACGCACAACAGATCTGCCTCATCTAAATAATATCCCGCCACAATATGTGCCGACACCACCGGGTCATTATTCCAACCCTTTGGATAATATGATTGTTGCGGCGACACGATTGGCGGCTCTCCCAGTTGAAGGCGAGTCTCCAGCTGTGATTGAAATACGGAGGGCTAGAGAGCTTCTTCAGACAGCGCTGGTACAACAGGAGGCTTATTCTTATAGTCGTCAGAGGATTCACTCAACCCCTCACCCAAGCCGGGTTATAGCAGACACATTGACTCACCAGCCGTTTCTAGGAGTGACCGGCGCCATAACCAGCCTCGTGGAGAGGACCCGGCACGTGATGGTGCTCAGGATTTGGTGGACCAAGACAGAGCCCGTCGAGAAGCTGAGCTGGTGGCTCAGCAAGTGGCTCATCAGCGTCCCCCGGATTATTCGACAACTTCAGTGGAGACAGGTGTAACCTCCAGAACTTTGGGAGTGCCATGTTTAGTGCCGGCTTTACATAACATATGTTTGCCCAAGGATTTCAAGGGTCGTTGTAAGATGCCCAACTACACAGCTGACTTACCCCCGGAAGCATGGGTTGAGAGTTATGAGATGGCGATGGAGCTATTGGATTTTGACGATGCTACATGTGCTAAGTACTTCACCATGATGTTGGAAGGAACAGTCGGTACTTGGTTGAAAGGGATGCCAGCCAACTCCATTGGGTCATGGGCCGAGTTAAAAGCCCGGTTTATCCAGACTTTTAAAGATATGTGCAACCATCCTATGTCGGTTGTAGATTTGGCCTCCTGTGTCCAAGAAGAGTGTGAGTCGACAACACATTGGGTGCTGTGGGTCTCATCGATCCTGCACTCGTCGGATCGCATCAATGCCGATTCAGTAGTCTTAATGTTGGAGAGCAATTGTCGTTTCACGCCCCTGAAGCAGAAATTAGGGCGGCTCAAATGCCACTACAATGACATGGGGACGCTCATGGCGGCTCTGGTTAAATATGCTGACTCTGATAGTACCAAGGACCCCGAGTCTGATGAAGAAAGACGGGCAAGGGAAAGAAGAGTAGCAATGCCAAGGGGCAACATCATAACCCGACGAGTCAAGGGGGAAATGGTAAGCGCAAGGCTGATAACAATTTGGATTTTGTGGCTAATACCAACGCGCAGAATAATGGTCAGCATCGTAAGGGAAAGCCACCTCCTCGGACGGGAGGGCCAGGTTTCAATCTTGAGCAGATGATGCATCAGCCCTGCCCAAAGCATGGTACATGGGAAAGGTCGTCCGGTCACCTCTGGAAGGATTGCCACATTATGAAGGAGTATAAAAATTCTGATCTTTTCCAGAACAGTCATGGGCCGGGCGGTGGCTCAGGTTCTGGCTTTCATGGTTCGGGTTACGGTGGTGGCGCGTCTAATTCCGGTATCCAGGGCCAAGGCAATCAAGGTAATCAAGGCAATCAGGGTGGTTACAATCAACAGAACAATTAGGGGAATCAGCACCAACAATCTGGTTATCAGAGTAACCCGAAGCAGTTGAATAGTGGGTAGTACCACGTCTTCACCACAAGTTTATGCAAGTGGGATCAAAAGCTCCATAAAGGGGTTGTGAACGCTGTTGAGCCGGTGGTTCCCCGTTACTTGTGATGGTCTGAGCAGCCCATTGTGTGGAGTCATGAGGATCACCCGCCCCGGGTTGATAATCCAGGTCGCTTGGCTTTGGTGGTGGCGCCTCAGGTTGCAGGATATAAATTCACTAAGGTACTCATAGATGGGGGTTGTATCATCAATATCCTTTATTATGAAACTTTCTGTCGCATGTTATTGACTGGTTAAAATCTTAAAATGTCGAACACTATTGTCGGCGTTCTAGAACGGGGGTCCCTAGACTTGCCTGCCTGCGGCCCACGGCGTGGCTCTGCAAGCGGGCCCGTACGACCCATCTTCACCAACGAGCATTCAAGACCCTCGCGAGGAGCCAAGCCTCGCGAGGCCTCTTGGGCGGATGAAGAACAAAACAAGGGGGAGAACATCGTCCTGAGGTTGAGGTGTTCTTATGCTTGGTGATCTCAGGGTTAGGGTGAGATGCCTCTCAATCCCCCTGCGGTGGTGGATAGTTCTACTTATATAAGCCCTGGTCCTCTTCCCAAATACTGAGCGGGAAGGGAGCCAACAATGGTGGCCCATTTTGAAAGGGGACAACTAGTACAAGCTATCCTGACAAAAGGTGGTCTTTGCCTGCCAAAGGTTCTGGTGGTAACGCCGTCCTGGGCTCCATGGTGACCTCCGTCCTGCCGTCCTTCTAGTCTCGGTCTCGTTGCACCAATATGGAAACCTTTGCCTGATGCCTCGGTACTCCACGCTTGCGCTTGCCTCCTTAGCACCAAAGAGGAAACAAGGATGCTGCGCGCGCTGGCACCCGCCTGGCGCTAGCCTGGTGTCGATCGTCATGGCTCACGTCATGTGAGCCTCGCGAGGTTCGCCCCGCCTTGATATCTCCGCTCCTCGCGAGGCAGCCTGGTGAGGCCGCTCCTGAGGAGGTCTTGCGTCGTTCGCCTCACGAGGCTTGGCCCCTCACGAGGGTCTTGAATGCCTTGTTGATGATGATGGGCCGCACAGACCTGCCAGCATAGCTAGGCCATGGGCCGCAAGCAGGCAAGTCTGGGGACCCCCATTCCCAGAACGCCGACAAATGCGTTCCGTAGCATTTTTGTTGTTCCATTGCAGTTTTAGCAAGTTTTTTGTAGCTAGATTTAGATTCACATTCAGAGTCATCTTCACTAGATGTTTGAAAGTATGCATCGTGTGAGTTTACTTGGCACCATGTGCCATGAAGCAGTAGGTAGGAGTAGAGTCATCCTCATCATCAGCATCGGCATCGTCGACGAGGCCATTGTCATCAGTGTTGAAGATGGACTTGGCGACATAAGCTAAAGCTAGAGCCAGGCTTGCCATGCCTGAATCGGACTCCTCCGACTCTATCTCTGCTTCCTCAGAAGCAGACTCCTCCTCTGAATCCATCTCCTTGCCAACAAATGCACGAGCCTTGCTGGATGAGCTTTTCTTGTGAGATGAAGACCTTCAAGAAGACTTTGAGGATTTCTTCTTCTTCTTGTCAACAAAATCATATTCCTTGCTCTTCTTCTTCTTCTTCTTCTTCATCTCCTTCTTCTTGGTTTCATTGTCCCATTGAGGACACTTCAAGATGTAGTGACCGGGTTTCTTGCATTTGTGGCATGTTCTCTTCTTGTAGTCAGTAGTGGAAGCTTCATCATTTCTTGAGCTGGATCTTGAAGACTTTCTAAAACCTTTCTTTTTGGGGAACTTCTGGAACTTCTTCACGAGCATAGCTAGCTCCTTTCCAATGTCTTCGGGATCCCTAGAGGTGCAGTTAGATTCTTCTTCAGATGAGAACACAACCTTTGCCTTCAAAGCCCGGGTTCGGCCATAGTTGGGGCCATATATATCTCTCTTCTCAGATAACTAGAACTCATGTGTGTTGAGCCTCTCAAGTATGTCAGACGGATCGAGAGTCTTGAAGTCAGGAAGTTCTTGTATCATTAGGGCCAGGGTGACGATTGAGCTGTCAAGTGATCTTAGGAGCTTCTTGACGATTTCGTGCTTGGTGATCTCAGTGGTGCCAAGTGCTCGAAGCTCATTTGTGATATCAGTGAGGCGATCAAATGTGAGATGGACATTCTCATTGTTATCTCTCTTTAAGCATTTGAAAAGGTTGCGAAGAACATCAATCCTTGAATATCTCTGAGTTGAGACACCTTCATTGACCTTGGAGAGCCAGTCCCAGACCAGTTTGACAGTTTCTAGTGCACTCACACCGCCGTACTATCCCTTGGTCAGATGACCACAGATGATGTTCTTGGCAGTCGAATCCAGTTGAATGAACCTCTTGATATCAGCAGTGGTGACACCATCACCGACCTTGGGAACACCATTCTTGATGACATACCAGAGGTCGACATCAATGGCTTCAAGATGCATGCGCATCTTATTTTTCCAGTAGGGGTAATCAGTGCCATCGAAGACTGGGCACGCGGCGGAGACCTTGATTATCCCGGCCGTCAACATAGCTAAAACTCCAGGTGGTTAAACCGAATCACACAAAACAAGGGAGCACCTTGCTCTGATACCAATTGAAAGTGCTAGTTATCGACTTGAGGGGGGGTGAACAGGAGAGTTTATGAAAGTCTTCAAAACATGAGGTCCTTGAAGACAAACAATAGAAAAGAACCTATTGATATGCAGCGGAAGGATGACTACACTAGATAGGCCATATCCAAGTAAGCAATGAAGTGAAAGCACGAAGACTATTAGCAGCTAGGTAGTATGGATCAAGATGGAAAATTTTATGAAGCCAAACAGTAAGCAGTCCTCACTCAGTGAAGTCAATCAGATCAGACAAGCATGCAATAACTTCACGAAGACAAACTGTAAAATAGAGGGAAGTGAGGGATAGAACAAGTTGCTTGGTGAAGACAAGGATTTGGTAGACCAGTTCCAGTTGATGTGACAACTGTATGTCTGGTTAGGGAGGCTGAGATTTAACTCAGAAGACCGCGTCTTCACCTTATTCCCCTTGTGAAAGCACAAGTTCTCCCTGGGTGATTATGGTAATTAATTTCAACATATCTCTTGTTGCACTAATGCTTCTACCTACTATGTTTCAGATAAGTTCAACAATGGAGTGGCATGGACTAGAGGATGTGGAACCCCTTCAAGATGTTGAGGACAAAGGATTGGCTCAAGCTCAAAGCACAAGACTCTGCATTTCTATTTTAGTGATCCAAGATCACATTGAGTCCATAGGAAAGCCAATACTATTAAGAGGGGGTGAGGTGTTGCTTAATGGCTTGCTTGCTCAAAGTGCTTAGTGATGTGCTCCACAACCCTCAACTACTTTCTCACATCCAAATATGTCCCAAACCAAAAGTCAAACTCAGCCCACCCGATTTGATCTATCCGGCGCCACCGAGTTCACTTGACATAAGCCACTACCAGAAACCCTAATCAATTTGGTCTCACCGATAGGATCTCGGTCTCACCGAGATGGGATTTCAAACTCTCTGTTGCCTATTACATTAATTTCAGTCTCACCGAAATATGAAATCGGCCCCCACCGAGTTTGCCTGGCCAACTCCCTGTTTGGCTTATTACCAAAATCGGTTTCACCGAGTTTGTGTAATCGGTCCAACTGAGATGAGGCTTTACCCTAACCCTAGCACATCGGTCCCATTGAGTTGATCAAGTCGGTCCCACCAAAAATCCTAACGGTCACATTATGAACTAAATCGGTCTGGCCGAGTTTCATGATTCGGTCCCACCGAGTTTGGTAAATTGTGTGTAATGGTTAGATTTTGTGTGGAGGCTATTTATACCCCTCCACCCACTCTTTATTCTGAGAGAGAGAGCCATCAGAACATGCCTACACTTCCAACATACATTTTCTAAGAGAGAACCACCTACACTTGTGTTGAGGTCAAGATATTCCATTCCAACCACATAAATCTTGATTTCTAGCCTTCCCCAAGTTGCTTTCCACTCAAATCATCTTTCCACCAAATCCTATCCCATGAGAGAGTTGAGTGTTGGGTAGACTATCATTTGAAGCACAAGAGCAAGGAGTTCATCATCAACACACCATTTGTTACCTCTTGGAGAGTGGTGTCTCCTATATTGGTTAGGTGTCACTTGGGAGCCTCCGTCATGATTGTGGAGTTGACCCAAGGAGTTTGTAAGGGCAAGGAGATCGCCTACTTCATGAAGATCTACCGTAGTGAGGCAAATCCTTCGTGGGCGACGGCCATGGTGAGATAGACAAGGTTGCTTCTTCGTGGACCCTTCATGGGCGGAGCCCTCCGTGGACTCGCGCAAGCGTTACCCTTCGTGGGTTGAAGTCTCCATCAACGTGGATGTACGATAGCACCACCTATCGGAACCACGCCAAAAATCTCTGTGTCTACATTGCGTTTGCACACTCCAAATCCCATCCATTTACATTCTTGCAACTTGCATGCTTTACTTTTTGCTTCACATATACTCTTGTCATGCTTGCTTGATATGTATTATAAATGTGTGAACTTGTGATAAAACTCCACTTCAACCTAAAGAAATTAAAAACTGCAACTTTTATTGCTAAGTGTCTATTCACCCCCCTCTAGACACTTCTTATTGATCCTTCCAATTGGTATCAGAGCATTGGTCTCCATTGCTTTGGTTTAAACACCTTTGGAGGAAGATGGATGAGTCTACATTGGGGAGTCTTAGACATAGAGTGCCTATTCTTGATGGAGAGTTCTTCCATGAATGGAAAAATGAGATGCTTGAGATTTTCAATGAATATCATTTCAACAAGTACATTACTTGCCCTTGTGCACCTCATACTGACCCTCTGCATCCCACACCCGATGAGGATCTTGACATGATTCACAATATTAGAACTATCAATCTTATCATTAGAGGATTGTCCAAAAATTTAATTGCTAGCTTACCTACTCTTAAGTGTGCCTACACTATATGGAGATTTCTTGAGGAACGATTCCCAAATTATTCCTTGAAAAATCTAGACGAAATTCTCCATAAGTCTATTGCCTTGAGTAAGATGAGCACTAGTGATCCTAAGTTTGATGATTGTCCATTTGAGCTTCCTGATCTCATGCGTGCCGAAGGAGATGTTGGAATTATTAGCAATATCATTTCTGAAGTCGTTAGAATTCATAGAGATGAACATTGTTACGGTCATACTTCTAATGAATCACTCTCTCTAGGAATTGATCCACCACATGACGATGTTGAACATGGATACTATGATGAGGAGGATGATAGTGACTATGATCTTGATGATGCAATGAGACACTTTGGTCTTATGGCTAATCTTCGCGGCTACATGGCCGGAGGAAATGAAAGGGTCCTTGATAGTGGATGTACTGATCATATGACTGGAGACAAAGATATGTTTCGTGAGCTTGCTGAAAATGACAGCCCTCGAAAGTATCTCACTATCGGTGATAACTCAAAGGGTAAGGTGGTTGGCCTTGGTAAGGTGGCCATCCCACATTATAGCTCCATACAAAATGTTATGATCGTTGAATCGCTTGGCTACAATTTAGTTTCCGTATCTAGACTTGCTGACTTTGGTTTCAACATCCTATTTACTGAAGTAGATTGCCAAGTGTTTCGTAGAGATAATCATAAAATGGTCTTTACTGGTATACGTAGAGGTGATCTTTACATTGTTGATTTCGCTAGAAAAGCTCAACCTAGAACTTGCTTAATTGCTAAATCTTCTAAAGGATGGTTGTGGCATAGAAGGTTAGGCCTTGTGGGCATGTGAAATCTTGATAAGCTTATTAAAGGTGATCATATCCTTGGAGTAAAAGATGTTATATTTTACAAGGATAGACTTTGTAGTGCTTGTCAAGCAGGAAAACAAGTTGGAAGAAGTCACCCCGTGAAGAACATCATGACCTCGAGAAGACTTCTTGAGCTACTTCACATGGATCTCTTTGGTCCCAATGCCTACAAGAGTCTCGGTGGTAACTCATTTGGTCTAGTCAAACTCGATGATTTTTCAAGATTTACGTTGGTGTTCTTTCTTGATGATAAATCGCAGGTCCAAAAGATCTTCAAAAACTTCACTAGGAAGGCCCAAAATCAATTTGAATTGAAGATCAAGAAGGTTCGGAGCGACAAAGGAATGGAGTTCAAGAACGCAAATGTGGATACTTTCCTTGACAAAGAAGGGATTTCACATGAGTTCTCCGCTACTACACGCCTCAACAAAATGGAGTTGTTGAGAGGAAGAACCGGACTCTTATTGAGATGGCAAGAACGATGCTTGATGAGTACAAGACTCCAAAACACTTTTTGGCGGAAGCGGTTGAGACAGCTTGTCATGCAACAAATCGCTTGTATCTTCACAAGCTACTCGGCAAGACGGCATAAGAGCTCCACACCGGTAACAAACCCCAAGTTGGATACTTTCGAGTATTCGGCTCAAAGTGCTACATTCTTGATAAGCATCGTCGTTCTAAATTTGCTCCCAAATCGCATGAAGGTTTCCTACTTGGTTATGGCTCAAACTCTCACACTTATTGTGTCTACAACAATTTCACCCGAAAGGTTGAAGAGACGGTAGATGTGAAGTCTGATGAATCTAATGGCTCGCAAGTAGAGCAATTGCCAATTGATGTAGGAGACAAAGACCCTTCGGAAGCAATCCAAGACTTGTCTATTGGCAAGATTCATCCAACGGAGGTAAAGGAGAGTACCTCGTCCATCCAAGTGGAGGCTTCCACCTCACAACAAGGTGAACCAAGAGTCGACATGGAAGCATCCACGAGTGGGACGCACCAAGATGAAGAGAATGAGTAAGTACATCAAGATGAACCTCGTCAACCTCCTTCTCCACCAAGACAATAAAACGACAACGCCAATAACGAAGAAGGCCAAGAAGAAGGACAAGATTATGAAGAAGATGTTCCACCCCGACCCAAGCAAAAGCTCTCACGAATTCGAGCAAGAGTCTCAAGAGATCATCCCGTCGAACAAATCTTCAACGATATTCAAACCGGGAGAATCACTCGCTCTAAAACTCGTTTGGCTAACTTTTGTGAACATTATTCATTCATCTCTAGCATTGAACCTATGAAGGTTGAAGAAGCATTGGAAGATTCAGATTGGATAAATGCCATGCATGAAGAGCTACATAACTTTGAGAGAAATCAAGTGTGGACATTGGTCGAGAAGACCGACAACAACCACAACATCATCGGTACCAAATGGGTGTTTCGCAACAAGCAAGATGAAGACGGTCAAGTCGTCCGCAACAAAGCTCGTCTAGTCGCCCAAGGCTACACTCAAGTCGAAGGTATGGACTATGGTGAGACATATGTCCCCATTGATAGACTTGAGTCCATTCACATTTTACTTGCTTATGCTAATCACCATGATATCACCTTGTACCAAATGGACATTAAAAGTGCTTTTCTAAATGGTGAAATTGAGGAGGAAGTTTATGTTAAGCAACCTCTCGGCTTTGTCAATCCTAAGAAACCTAATCATGTTTAAAAACTTCACAAAGCTCTTTATGGTCTTAAACAAGCCCCTAGAGCGTGGTATAAATGCTTGACCAAGTTCCTTATTGAAAAAGGCTTTGAAATTGGAAAAATAGATTCTACTCTTTTCACTAAAAGGGTTAATGGAGAACTATTTGTGTGCCAAATTTATGTTGATGATATTATATTTGGTTAGACTAACCCTCATTTTAGTGAGAAGTTTGGAAAGCTTATGTCGGAGAAGTTTGAGATGTCTATGATGAGTGAACTCAAATTCTTTCTTGGTTTGCAAATCAAGCAAACTAAGGAAGGTACATTTGTCTCTCAAACGAAGTACACCAAGGACTTATTCAAGAAGTTCAATATGCAAGAATGCAAAGGTATGAATACACCCATGCCTACTAGTGGACATCTTGACTTGACTAAGGACGGTGAACCGGTTGATCAAAAGGTTTAACGCTCTATGATTGGTTCATTATTATATCTATGTGCCTCTTGTCCAAATATTATGCTAAGTGTGTGCATGTGTGCATGATATCAAGCGGCCAAAGAATGTAATCTTAAGGCTGTGAAAAGGATAGTGAGATACTTAATACATACACCAAATTTTGGCATTTTGTATCCTAAGAGGTCCTCTTTTGATCTTGTTGGCTATTCCGACTCGGACTATGCCGGAGACAAGGTTGATAGAAAGTCCACTTCGGGTACTTGTCAATTTCTTGGTAGATCTCTTGTGTCTTGGTCTTCCAAGAAACAAAACTCGGCATCCTTATCCACTGCCCAAGCTGAATACATTGCCACCGGTTCATGTTGCCCTCAATTACTTTGGATGACCCAAACTCTTAAAGATTATGGGATCAATGTGAAACATGTCCCATTGCTTTGTGAAAATGAAAGTTATATTAATATTGCTCACAATCCCATGCAACATTCTCGAACTAAGCATATTGAAGTTCGTCATCATTTCATTCGAGATCATGTTGCTAAAGGGGACATTGATCTTAAGCATGTTCGTATCGATAAGCAATTGGCGGATATATTCACCAAACCGCTTGATGAGAAAGTCTTTTGTCGTTTGAGAGGTGAGTTGAACATCATTGATGCTTCAAACTTGGAGTAGGAACTCCATTTGGATACATGCAAGGCATGAATCTATGACTAATCCTTGATGTTTCTTTCATAATGCTATTCATATGTCTTGGATATATTTGCATCCTTGCATGTTATCTAACCCTTGTAGGTACTTGGATGAATCTAAATCTATGAGATTTCAACTCTCTCACATCTTGAGCAATCTCTACATCACCAAGTCTCTACAATACGGTGGTCGATGACAAGGAAGCACGAAACCCTTCAACATATCCTTTGACAAATTATATGTATAGAATTTCATAATTGTCATTTTGGATACACAAGTGCTCTTCCTTGCAAAACTAACCCATGTAGGTAGATGAACTCAAATTACAAGTGGTGCTCTCGACTCTTGATGAACTACATTAACCTCGAGCAACTCTCACAAGTTCGACTACATGACTAGGATCAACACCACCACCCAAGGTATGTCATTCCATCTTAGAGAAGCTTAACCTCAACTGATAGGTTAAAGCAACTCAACAAGATGTGAATACATCAAATGCTTAACGAAAAATCGTAACCCCATTTTGAGCTTAAACGATGAGTATGACCTATGATCAAGTTTTTTCACTTGACTCCTCAGTCAAAATACTCTAACATAGGTGACTCAGTCACCGCCCAATTCTAGATGAAGTTCTCTAGTGTTTCTTTGAGTTTTTGCATTTGTTCTTTGCATTTGTCCCTTGCATGTTTATTCCCCTTCCATTTGTGACTTCATCTAGATTTTTATTTTCTTTGTTTTGTTTTGCATTCCCTGCATCCAATTCATTGCAAATCTTTCAGCAAATTCCTTGAAAATCCTTGTGAGATTTTACCCGCCTAGTGAGCTGAGGTGACAAGTGTTATCACCGTGATGAACTCGGTCACACCAGTTTGTTTCCTTCGGTCCAACCAAATCCTTTCGGCGCCACCGAAGCACACAACTCAGTGCTACCGATTTCACTACAGGAAAGACAGCTTGCCACCTGTTCCTGCATTCTTTTTGCTCCAGCTCCACTCAATGATTCTTGTCCTCTACCAGCATCATATTCGACGTGCTACTTTGCTTTGTGACTCAAGGACCAAACCCATTTGTAACAAAAATCCAGAAGAACCCTTCCTGGAAATTGATGTCAAAGGGGGAGAGAGAGATCACATCAAAGCTTAATCATTTCTATAGGGGGAGAGAATATTCAGGGGAGAGTGTAAGAAACCCCAGATGCTTGGTGTTCAAGAGGAGAGAAGTCACATGTCTTTAAGAGGGGAAAGACATGTTCATAGTTGATTATTTGTATTACCGAAAAAGGCTTTCGCCCAGCTTTATATATATAAAGCATTGACCAAAAACAACCCAATACAAACACACGCCACCACAACACACGCACACACCCAAGGCAAGATACATAAGCGCTGAGCGCAGCAACACCACCCCAAACTACAAGAGCAGCCGGGTCCTCGATCGTGAACACGCCACCGCGAAGAGATGAAGCCGCATATGACGAACCGTGGGATCTAAGGCGGTGCCTTTAGGAAGGATACAACACCGGAGCATCGCCACCGCCCGACCCGAGAGTCAGAGTTTCCCCTAGAGCAACAGGATGGGCAATGATGGCCGCGACGACGCCTTCAGGAAGGGAGCGAGCTTCACCGCAGCAGGTCCGTCCGAAGATAGGACATGTTTTCACCCCGGCCCAAACTCACCGCCACTGAACGCCACACCCCGGCGACCATGCTGCCCACATGACCATGGTCACTAGGCAGCACCAAGGCACGGGCTTTGCCCATGAGCACCGCGACACCACCACCAAGGCCGCCACCCCAGCATTCAAGACCTCTTTGCCACCTCACTAGTTACCCAGCGCACTCCACCTATAGAGATGGGTGGAAAGGCCCCGCCTTTCGCACCCCTGAGCTGCCCCCAACTGGCCTCCATCGGCTCGTCCTGCTCCCGGGCGCGAGACCAGTGCGGTCCTGCCACCGGGCGCGAGACA
>NW_024121054.1:0-15329 GCF_003073215.2 Triticum urartu
GAGACGACACCGTATGAATTGTGGTTTGGGAAGAAACCTAAGCTGTCGTTTCTGAAATTTTGGGGATGCGATGCTTATGTCAAGAAACTTCAACCTGAAAAGCTCGAACACAAGTCAAAAAAATGCGTCTTCATAGGATACCCGAAGGAAACTATTGGGTATACCTTCTACCTCAGATCTGAAGGCAAGATCTTTGTTGCCAAGAATGGATCCTTTCTAGAGAAAGAGTTTCTCTCGAAAGAAGTAAGTGGGAGGAAAGTAGAACTTGATGAAGTACTGCCTCTTGAACCAGAAAGTAGCGCAGCTCAAGAAAATGTTTCTGTGGTGCCTGCACCGACTAGAGAGGAAGTTAATGATGATGATCAAGGAACTTCAGATCAAGTTACTACTGATCTTTGTAGGTCCACAAGGACACGTTCCACACCAGAATGGTATGGCAACCCTGGCCTAGAAATAATGTTGTTGGACAATTGTGAACCTTCGAACTATGAGGAAGTGATGGCGGGCCTAGATTCCAACAAATGGCTTGAAGCCATGCAATCCGAGATAGGATCCATGTATGAAAACAAATTATGGACTTTGACAGACTTGCCCGATGATCGGCGAGCCATAGAAAATAAATGGATCTTTAAGAAGAAGACAGACGCGGATGGCAATGTGACCATCTATAAAGCTCGGCTTGTCGCTAAGGGTTATCGACAAGTTCAAGGGGTTGACTACGATGAGACCTTCTCACCCGTAGCGAAGCTGAAGTCCGTCCGAATCATGTTAGCAATTGCCGCATTCTATGATTATGAGATATGGCAAATGGACGTCAAAATGACATTCCTTAATGGTTTCCTTAAGGAAGAATTGTATATGATGCAGTTGGAAGGTTTTGTCGATCCTAAGAATGCTGACAAGGTATGCAAGCTCCAACGCTCAATCTATAGGCTGGTGCAAGCATCTCGGAGTTGGAACATTCTCTTTGATGAGATGATCAAAGCGTTTGGGTTTATGCAGATTTATGGAGAAGCCTGTGTTTACAAGAAAGTGAGTGGGAGCTCTGTAGCATTTCTAATATTATATGTGGATGACATACGATTGATGGGAAATGATACAGAACTCTTGGAAAGCATAAAGGCCTACTTGAATAAGTGTTTTTCAATGAAGGACCTTGGAGAAGCTGCTTATATACTAGGCATCAAGATCTATAGAGATAGATCGATATGCCTCATTGGTCTTTCACAAAGCACGTACCTTGAGAAGATATTGAAGAAGTTCGATATGGATCAGTCCAAGACGGGGTTCTTGCCTGTATTGCAAGGTGTGAGATTTAGCACGGCTCAATGCCCGACCACGGTAGAAGATAGAGAAAAGATGAGTGTCATCCCCTATGCCTCGGCCATAGGGTCTATTATGTATGCCATGCTGTGTACCAGACCTGATGTAAACCTTGCCATAAGTTTGGTAGGAAGGTACCAAAGTAATCCCGGCATGGAGCACTGAACAGCGGTCAAGAATATCCTGAAGTACCTAAAAAGGACTAAGGATTGTTTCTCGTTTGTGGAGGTGACGAAGAGCTCGTCGTAAAGGGTTACGTCGATGCTAGCTTCGACACAGATCTGAATGACTCCAAGTCACAAACCGGATACATGTATATTTTGATTGGTGGGGTAGTCAGCTGGTGCAGTTGCAAGCAAAGCGTCATGGCGGGATGTACATGTGAAGCGGAGTACATGGCAGCCTCGGAGGCAGCACATGAAGCAATCTGGATGAAGGAGTTCATTACCGACCTAGGAGTTATTCCCAATGCGTCGGGCCCGATGGCTCTCTTCTGTGACAACACTAGAGGTATTGCCCTGGCCAAGGAGCCCAGGTTTCACAAGAAGACCAGGCATATCAAGCGTCGCTTCAACTCCATTCATGAAAATGTTCAAGATGGAGACATATATATTTGTAAAGTGCATACGGACCTGAATGTCACAGATCCGTTGACTAAACCTCTTCCACAAGCGAAACATGATCAACACCAGAACTCTATGGGTGTTCGATTCATCACAATGTAACTAGATTATTGACTCTAGTGCAAGTGGGAGACTGTTGGAAATATGCCCTAGAGGCAATAATAAAATGGTTATTATTATATTTCCTTGTTCATGATAATTGTCTATTGTTCATGCTATAATTGTGTTATCCGGAAATCGTAATACATGTGTGAATACATAGACCACAACATGTCCCTAGTGAGCCTCTAGTTGACTACCTCGTTGATCAATAGATGGTTATGATTTCTTAACCATGGACATTGGATGTCGTTGATAACGGGATCACATCATTAGGAGAATGATGTGATGGACAAGACCCAATCCTAAGCATAGCACAAGATCGTGTAGTTCGTCTGCTAGAGCTTTTCTAATGTCAAGTATCATTTCCTTAGACCATGAGATTGTGTAACTCCTGGATACCGTAGGAATGCTTTGGGTGTGCCAAACATCACAACGTAACTGGGTGGCTATAAAGGCACACTACGGGTATCTCCGAAAGTGTCTGTTGAGTTGGCACGAATCGAGACTGGGATTTGTCATTCCGTGTGATGGAGAGGTATCTCTGGGCCCACTCGGTTAGACATTATCATGATGAGCTCAATGTGACCAAGGAGTTGATCATGGGATGATGTGTTATAGAACGAGTAAAGAGACTTGCCGGTAAGGAGATTGAACAAGGTATAGGGATACCGACGATCGAATCTCGGGCAAGTATCATACCGGCAGACAAAGGGAATTGTGTACGGGATTGATTGAATCCCCTGCATCGTGGTTCATCCGATGAGATCATCGTGGAACATGTGGGAGCCAACATGGGTATCCAGATCCCACTTTTGGTTATTGGCCGGAGAGATGTCTCGGTCATGTCTGCATGATTCCCGAACCCGTAGGGTCTACACACTTAAAGTTCGTGATGCTAGAATTGTTATGGGAAATAGTGTGCAGTTACTGAATGTTGTTTGGAGTCCCGAATGAGATCTCGGACGTCACGAGGAGTTCCAGAATGGTCCGGAGGTGAAGCTTTATATATGGGAAGTCATCATACGGTCGCCGGAAGTGTTTGGGGGTTCATCGATATTGTACCGGGACCACCGAAGGGGTTCTGGGGGTCCACCGGGAGGGTCCACCTGCCCCAGAGGGCCCTATGGGCTGTTTGTGGAAGGGAACCAGCCACTAAGTGGGTTGGGCGCCATCCCCCCTAGGGTCCATGCGTCTAGGGTTGGGGGAAACCCTAAAGGGGGCGCCTCCCTTGGCTTGGGGGGCAAGCCCCCTCCCCCTTGGCCGCCCCCCTCTAGATCCATCTGGAGGGGGCTGGCCCCCTTCCCCCTTCGCCCTATAAATAGAGGGGTGGAGGGAGGGCAGCAGCACCACATCCAAGGTGCAGCCCTCCCTCTCCCCAACACCTCCTCCTCCTCCGTTGAGCTTGGCGAAGCCTTGACGGAGAACCGCGAGCTGCACCACCACGCCGTCGTACTGCCAGAGCTCTTCCCCAACTTCTCCTTCCCCCTTGCTGGATCAAGAAGGAGGAGATGTCCCCGGGCTGTACGTGTGTTGAACGCGGAGGTGCCGTTGTTCGACACTTAGATCGGAACCAACCGCGATCTGAATCGCTGCGAGTATGACTCCTTCATCCGCGTTCTTGTAATGCTTCCGTGTCGCGATCTTCAAGGGTACGAAGATGCACTCCCCTCTCTCTCTCGTTGCTAGTCTCTCCATAGATTGATCTTGGTGATGCGTAGAGTTTTTTTAATTTCTGCAATGATCCCCAACAAGATGTGCCTATTCGGCCCGTCAACAGCCCGTTAAAGATTTGACACCATTGCAGCCCATCTTCAGTTCAAGCCCGTTAACGGCCCACTATATATTTGGGCTCAATATCGGCCCGATGTGATTTCGGCCGGTTAACGACCAATTCAAGGGATGGGCCAATTTTTAGGAGGTACATCTTTCGGCCTTTTAGCGACCCATTTAAGTGTTGGGCCAATTTCCGGCCCGGTGTGTCTTTCAGCTAGTTGACGACCCATAAATGAGTTGGGCCATTTGTAGTCGGACCTTAGTTTTGGCCTTTTAGCGACCCATTTAAGTGTTGGGCCAATTCCCGGCCTGGTGTGTCTTTCAGCCTGTTGACGGCCCATAAATGAGTTGGGCCATTTGTAGTCGGACCTGAGTTTTGGCCTTTTAACGGCCCATGCTCTTCATGGTCCAATACCAGCCCGGTTTCTCTTTCGGCCTGCCAAGGCCCACAACACAGTTGGGCTATTTACAGTACGACCTGACTTTCGACCTCTTAGCGGCCCATGCTCTTCATGGTCCAGTACGAGCCTGCTGTCTCTTTCGGCCTGCTAAAGGCCCATAGTATAGTTGGGCCATATGTAGCCTGACCTTAGTAACGGCCTGTTAACGGCCCGTGAAATCAAATGGGCCCACCTGTTGCGCGCTTCGATGTCGGCCTGTTAACGACCTGGGAGGTAAGAGGGTCGACCATTAACTTTTGGCCTGGTAACGGCCCATTAACTTAATGGGCCCACTAAAGTTCGTACATGTCTTTAGGCCCAATTAGATAATTTGAGCCCATTACGACGAGCAATTATGCACAGGACCAAAACCAATCAAGCAAAGGTACGACATACATGGAAAAATGTTGCACATCCAGCATATATTACAGGAAATTACATCCACTAGGAAATCAAAGATTGATGCCAGTGCAAATAAATGAACAGAACCTAACGATCTACAACGTCACAATCTGCAACCTCAGCACAGATGACGCCCATAAGCATGTGGGCAAGTTCTTGATGCTTTGCTACACTGTCTCTGAAAACATTGATCAGTTGTTCTTGCGCACGAATGTGCATCTCTGATTTCTCCACCATTTCCATCACTGCTTCAGCCATTAATTGGTTCACAAACATACATTTTTTCCATTGCATTCGAGACAGGGGAAACTGAAAAGATTCAGATGGCAATTTTGGCAGGCTTGTATTATTGATAGTGGAGGGTGTCTCGACCACTGCATCATAACATAAATTAGGAGGGGAACCAAACAGATTAATCATGAGTTATTGCCTCACTCCTCAGCCATCCTCGTGTTTTCCGTGTTTAGCTCCTCCTTAGCCCACGCTATCTCATCACACAACTTTGCAACTGCCACATTGTGCTGATCCTGATCTGCTGGGTTAACCACTGTTGTTAACAATGCTGTCAGCTTATCCAGCAAGTCAGTTACGACCTGAGCCGGCGGGCGCACAGGGCCTCCTGCCCCGGCAGTTGTCGCCGCTGCTGACCCGGAAATCATTGATGCTGCAGTCGATGAGTGCTGCACCGGCTGCGTACCGGCCATGAAGATCGCAACCCGGTTCGGCGGCTCACAGGGGTCCGGAACACTGTCGCCATCGAAACAGCCCCCAAGCCGGTCGTCTCGCAGTTGGTACAATGACTCGGTCTCGCCAGTGGACGATTCATCATCAGAGTAAATGACCGTCTCACCGCCAGACACCGATCTATCCTCAGATTCCGCTCCATGGATGAATCCCACGAAGGCATGTTTCATGGCGGGCTGAACACGGGCGGGTCTAACACGCTGAGCCGTCTCGATGATGTCGGTGCAGATGTCCGGCTCAGGGCCCGGCTCGCCGATTTTTCCAATGAAGACATGAATTCCACCGAAGGGGACTCGGTACTCGTACTCAATTGAGCCGGCCTCGGGGCCCTAGCCTGCATCGTCGATGTAGATCTTGCGGCGACGACTCTTGGTCATCCGGCCCACAGCGTATCCCTTGAGCCCTTCAAAGTTGCCCTCTAAGAACCCGAAACATCGTGTGATAGCCCCAAGGTGGGCGCCAATTATCATGGAATTGTCACGGCAGATGTCCTAGTGTGAGGACTTAGTCATGGAGCCATCGCAACGAGATTAGCTTAAAGGGGTTAAACAGGACAAGGGACACGGGGAGTTTATACTGGTTCGACCCCTTGCGGTGAAGGTAAAAGCCTAATCCAGTTTGAGGTGGTATTGCTAGGGTTTCGATGACCAGGGAGCGAATACGCTTTGCCTGACTCTCGAGTTGTTGTTTCTTGCCCTAAGCCGTCACCGGGTCGTCCCCTTATATACACGGGTTGACGCCCCGGCGGTCTACAGAGTACCGGCCGACTCATACAACGTGTCCGGCTTGGTGACTTCTCTTTCATGCCTTACAACACAAGTCTATATATACATGGCGGTTTATAACCGTGGGCCTTAAGCCACCTTGGGCATGGGCCCTCTACTCAGCCTATGTATGAACCGCCATTATGATTCATACTCTTGGGCTTCATTAAAATGAATTGTCATAAGGATGACCCGACCCTCCTGGTGGGTCATGCCTGATAGTCATATCCCCAACAGCCTCTTAGCGGCCCATGCTCTTCATGGTCTAGTACAAGCCGCTGTCTCTTTCGGCCTGCTAAAGGCCCACAGTATAGTTGGCCCATATGTAGCCCGACCTTAGTAACGGCCTATGAAATCAAATGGGCCCACCTGTTGCCCGCTTTGATGTCGGCATGTTAACGACCCGGGAGGTAAGAGGGCCGACCATTAACTTTTGGCCTGGTAATGGCCCATTAACTTAATGGGCCCACTAAAGTTCGTACATGTCTTTAGGCCCAATTAGATAATTTGAGCCCATTACGACGAGCAATTATGTGCGGACCAAAACTGATCAAGCAAAGGTACGACATACAGGGAAAAATGTTGCACATCCAGCATATATTACAGGAAATTACATCCACTAGGCAATCAAAGATTGATGCTAGTGCAAATAAATGAACAGAACCTAACGATCTACAACGTCACAATCTGCAACCTCAGCGCGGATGACGCTGATAAGCATGTGGGCAAGTTCTTGCTGCTTTGCTACACTATCTCTAAAAACATTGATCAGTTGTTCTTGCGCACGAATGTGCAGCTCTGATTCCTCCACCATTTCCTTCACTGCTTCACCCATTAATTGGTTCACAAACATACATTTTTCCGTTGCATTCAAGACAGGGGAAACTGAACAGATTCAGATGGCAATTTTGGCAGGCTTGTATTATTGATAGTGGAGAGTGCCTCGACCACAGCATCATAACATAAATTAGGAAGGGAACCGAAAAGATTAATCATGAGTTATTGCCATATTACCTGGCCTAGATTTATTGGAAAGAAACAATGGGGTTGCCTTGCTGTTTTCAGAGTTTGTCTTCTTATCTTCAGCAGCCTGCACCAGATTAACACACTAGCATTGCTATCATTGGACAGGTCAGATAATAGGAAAACAACATTGACACAACGAACGTTTGGGCAACCAGACCACACCAGCCTACACCGAATTAACACAATATGGCACATCCATCATCATCCAGGTAAGGTAATACGAAAGCAACATTGATACAATGAATGAATGGGCAACCAGAGTAGAACTACAATTCAGTAATGTGCATGATATGAGATAGTACACTCATGCAGCTCAGTATGCAAAACTACCAGGCAGTTTTCCTTACAAAAATCAACATTGTCGCCTTTAACATTTTGCTACAACTGAATTTAGATCAGCTAAAGGTTGGATTCACACCGATTAACAAAATACATGCTGATGTAAAAATATAGTGATATACTGAAGGAAATATGCCCTAGAGGCAATAATAAAGTTATTATTTATTTCCTCATATCATGATAAATGTCTATTATTCATGCTAGAATTGTATTAACCGGAAACATAATACATGTGTGAATACATACAAAAACATAGTGTCACTAGTATGCCTCTACTTGACTAGCTCGCTAATCGAAGATGGTTGAGTTTCCTAGCCATGGACATGAGTTGTCATTTGATTAACGGGATCACATCATTAGGAGAATGATGTGATTGACTTGACCCATTCCGTTAGCTTAGCGCTTGATCGTTTAGTATGTTGCTATTGTTTTCTTCATGACTTATACATGTTCCTATGACTATGAGATTATGCAACTCCTGTTTACCGGAGGAACACTTTGTGTGCTACCAAACGTCACAACGTAAATGGGTGATTATAAAGGTTCTCTATAGGTGTCTCCGAAGGTACTTGTTGAGTTGACATATATCAGGATTAGGATATGTCACTCCGATTGTCGGAGAGGTATCTCTGGGCCCACTCGGTAATACACATCACTATAAGCCTTGCAAGCATTGTAACTAATGAGTAAGTTGCGGGATGATGTATTATGGAACGAGTAAAGAGACTTGCCGGTAACGAGATTTAACTAGGTATTGAGATACCGACGATCGAATCTCGGGCAAGTAACATACCGATGACAAAGGGAACAACGTATGTTGTTATGCGGTTTGACCGATAAAGATCTTCGTAGAATATGTGGGAGCCAATATGAGCATCCAAGTTCCGCTATTGGTTATTGACCTGAGACGTGTCTCGGTCATGTCTACATAGTTCTCGAACCCATAGGGTCCGCACGCTTAAAGTTTGGTGACGATCGGTATTATGAGTTTTTGTGTTTTGATGTACCGAAGGTAGTTCGGAGTCCCGGATATGATCACGGACATGACGAGGAGTCTCTCGAAATGGTCGAGACGTAAAGATTGATATATTGGATGACTATGTTCGGACACCGGAAAGGTTCCGGGAGGTTTCGGACATATACCGGAGTACCGGGGGTTACCGGAACCCCCCCGGGAAGCTATTGGGCCTTATGGGCCTTAGTGGAGAAGAGAGCGGGCAGCCAGGAGGTGGCGCGCGGCCCCCCTTGCCCCAATCTGAATTGGAAAAGGGGAAGGGGCGGTGGCCCCCCTCTCCTTCCTTCTCTCCACCTCCTCCTTCCCCCTTCTCCTTCTTGGAATAGGAAAGGTGGGGGCCAAATCTACTTGGAGTAGGATTGCCCCCCCTTGGGAGCGCCTCTCCCCTGCCCGGCCCTCTCCTCCTCCCCTCCTTTATATACGGGGGCAAGGGGGCACCCCAAACACACAAGTTGATTTGTTGATCTCTCCCAGCCGTGTGCGGTGCCCCCTCCACCATATTCCACCTCGGTCATATCGTAGCGGTGCTTAGGCGAAGCCCTGCGTCGGTAGCAACATCATCATCATCATCACGCTGTCGTGCTGACGGAACTCTCCCATGAAGCTTTGCTAGATCAGAGTTCGCGGGATGTCATCGAGCTGAACGTGTGCTGAACTCGGAGGTGCCGTACGTTCGGTACTTAATTGGTTGGATCGTGAAGACATAGGACTACATCAACCGCATTGTGCTAACGCTTCCGCTTTCGGTCTACGAGGGTACGTGGACACCACTCTTCCCTCTCGTTGCTATGCATCACCATGATCTTGCGTGTGCGTAGGAAATTTTTGAAATTACTACGTTCCCCAAGATATACAACAGGTAATTACATCAGCATTGGAGCACGTAGAATTCCTGCAAGATACTTTCCTCGAATACGATCCCAGTACAGAAAGTCTTCTATCCTTTAAGATTATTTTCTAAAAGAGATATGGGTAAGAAACATGTAGAAAATATGATCAGAATGCTATAAAATTTCATGATGCGAGGATACGCACACGCTTCTTAGAATGGAGTTGACATATTTTTGCTAGACTGGAGCGGACTAGTTCTTTGGCCACTGGAATCTGCTTATTATCAGTGGGAGTTGGGTTTCTCTATGCTGGAGCAATATCTATGAAAACTGGAGTTGGTTTATTATCTCCTGGCCTTTGGATCTTTTGCAAAGACCTGGTTTGTAACCCTTCAGATTCTAACATAGCCGTCTTCCCCTTGCATGCCTTATATAGAACTCTAGTGCTTCAATTATAAAACATGCTACAGCAGAGATGGAATAGGTACTGAAGAATAGAAAGGCATGACATATTGACATGTATTCCCTCCATCCGGAAATAAATGGATGGGTCTAGGCGTATTTCAGTTCTAGTTACATCCAGTTTTATCCATTTCCGCGACATGTAATCCGGACGGAGGGAGTATGATGTAAGAGCTAGGGATACGACATGACAACAGTGTAAAAAACAATACTTGAATGTAAAACTGTGTACTAGCGGAATACATTATAGAAAAACACTAAGGCAACATATGCGTGTATGATTGGGAAACTAAGATGGCATTGCAAGAGACCACTAGAACAACACTTCAATGTAAAAAAAAAGAACATGGTATGGTAGACAGATGAAGTACATACTAATGAATAACAATGCATAAGATATTAAGAAGCATGATGTCCAAACTAAGCAGATGGCATTGCGATAGAGTAGAATGACAGTACTTGAATTTGAAAACATGTTATCATTAATGGAATATGTACTGAAAAACAGGAAAGCATGCCATATTTACATGCATGATCTGCACGCGAAGCACAAGCCATTGCAACAGAGTAGATGCACTCCAGGACATTATATGCATGTTGTACCCATATCAAGGGCCAAGTTAGAGCAAGGACCTTATGGGCTGAATAGGATTCATCATCTTTCTGCAAGTCTTGTGAAGAACTGCCTTTACATGTACCATCATATTGGGGATCATTGACGTCAAGTTTGTTGGTCGTTACATTGCTCCGTGAGGTTCTTGTGGATAAATCAGTGTGTGCAATTGTATCTGACATGCATGGAAGACAACTAGTAGTTAGATTTATGTAATGAGTGCCTGTAGGAGATGACATAAATAGTAGGACTGGGGTTAACTAGCAGCAACAGGTCTCAAAAACTAAAGGGAGAACACAGATGAAAGCTATAGAATATGTATCATTTGTACTCGAGATTAACTAGATGGTACACAAAAGCATTAAGGAACAACATAGGTTATACTAGAAGTGGTATAATACTATAATCACCAGCCTGTGGGATAGCATTGGCTGATGGATGATAACTATGGAACAACGTTACCTAAAGAACAAGTCTCTTAGCTGAACTATGGAACAACGTTAACTCCTGAACAACACCCGTAAGAGATCAGCATGAATATACAGCGAAATGTGATAATCTATTTTCCATGCTTAGATGAATAATAAAGCCATAAATGTTGCACACAAGTAAGATGAGGGTACAACCTATCTGGCCGCCATCCATAGGAGTGAGCATCATGTGCTGACTTGTCGATGGCCCTGCAGTTGTTGTGGCTGTCCATGTCAGACACACACATTCGATGCAGGGAACTGTTGAGTGGGGACTATAGCTCCCTTATGGTGTATTCTTCCCTTGTTGGAGAAGTTGCGGTGAGCCAGAAGACGGTGTGGCTGAAGATGCAGAAAACGCATAATGTTAAGAACGACACATCTCTCTGATCTGAAGAAATACCCTAAGAGATCAACAGCAAGGTACGAGAGCGGTCACATGTCTGTTGACTGAAGACTAAATTGGGGTCACACGATTTTATTTTATTTTGGTTCTATCCGATCTACGCAGGATGGCTTGATGGCCGTCTTGTGCCTCCCGGCTGACGCTATTCAGAATCTTCCCCGAAGAGCCAGCGACCACCGGCAGAGCAGCCTTCCTCCGCCGTTTGTGGCCCCGACCAAAACCCCGCTCCCGCCCCACCGCACTGCCGTGGTTGCGCCGCCCCGGGGCCAATCCACAAAGACTCGCCGTCATCCAGATCCGGCGGCAGTAGTACCTTCAACCCACACAACTCTAAGATAGCCATCTAAGCGCTGCTTCCGCGGAGAACTTGCGCCCCACACCCTTACGTTAGACACTAGCCAGCCGGCAGCCTAGGAGCTCTGCCGGCTCAAGGGGGGCTTCTTTTCCCATTGGGAATCGATTGGCCCAGAATAAAAATTCAGATAACTGGCGCCTAAATAAAATGATTTGAGATGAGGGTGCGACCTATCTGGCGGCCCGGTGAAGTAGGCAACTCTAGCTGCGGAGTCGGTGAGGCCGGCGCGGTTGCGTGGCTACTGGCGGCAGGGAAGCAGAGATGTCGCGATGGTCGACGGCTACAGGGAAGCAGCGTCTGGGCTCTGGACGGGTCCAAAGTTGGTGCCGCTCCGACACCGTGAACAATGGCGCGGGTGAATCGGCTCCGGTACAGTTCACGCGGCCGTCGTCGAGGCAGGTCTGGCAGCACAGACTAAGAGGCACACGGCCCAGTGCACGACGAAAAATGGACAGCGTCTCCGGGATTAGCGAGGAGGGCGACTGTGAATTTGGTGCGGTGGGGGCGCCATGGAGGAGGGGCTGAGGTTTCGTCACTCGGGAGAAGGGAGCTTCCGGGGAGAAGGTGATTTGGCACCCACGAGGTATGAATGGGGAATTGGGAGGGGGAACCATGTCTTACGGACGCATTTGTCTGAAATGTGTGGGGAAGTTACAGTTCTACCCCTGCCTTTAGGCTTCTCGGCTTGGGTCTGTGTACTGAGGGTCAGGGATAGTAGAGTAACTTTGCTTCTCCCAAATAGTGGGCGCGAGCAATTTTGGGCGAGGAGGGCGTGTTTTGAAATATAGTGGGCGCGAGCGATTTCGAGCGAGGAGGGCGTGTTTTGAAATATAGTGGGTGCAAGCGATTTTCGGCAAGGAGAGCGTGTTTTTAAATAGTGGGCGCGAGCTATTTCGAGCGAGGAGAGGGTGTTTTGCCGACCATGGTTTATGAATTATTCGGCACATGTCATTTCGGCCGAGGAGAAGGCGCGCTTGGATGAAGTTGCGAACCTACCCTCGATGTACAACGGGCCAATTGATGCGTGTCCCACATAGGCTGGTAATTTCGCGTCTCCCATTTATTTGCTCGGGCGAATTCCATCGAGCAGAGGGTGTTTAACGGCTCGTTCAAATTTTAGGAGAACGAGCATCCACGTATGCCTTACCAAGTCGATTCGAATCAAATTTTGAAATATTAGCTTGCCACTTCTTTTTTAGATGGAGAGATGATGCTCGGGAGTAATGTGTTTTTACATGCTCGTTGCTAGCGATTTACTATATGACAAATAGTTGACCCACTCAAAAACGGGAATCAAACCCAAAATGAAATATCTGGATTCAATGAAATAGCTCGTTCACCAGGTCAAAATAGTGAACTAAATCCAAAATTCAACACCTCAATCGAGTAGCATGTTGTACAGTATTATAGTACTTACTCCATGAACATGTTGAAAGTCAAATTAATGAACTTGTTTGATATACACATATCTCCGTTCATGTGTGGATTGTAGACAACATGTTCTCCAATTTAAATATTTGAATGCAAGTTTATATCGAAACATCGTTTATATCAGTCTTTGATGCATAAAACGTGACCTCCCCCTGTCCCGGACTCCTGCTCTCTCTCTCTCTCTCTCGCTGACAATCTTCAATTCTGTCACACGCATCCAACACACAAACCTTGTTGGTCCCTCTCCCTCTCTCTCCCTCTCTCTCCATCTCTCTCTCTCTCTCTTTGTGTGTGTGTGTGGGGGGGTATTTATAGTTCCCATGCATATATACTCCATCTATAGGTCTCTCTCGCACACTATGTATGATTCTCTAGTCCAAGCTAAATATCTTGGGTGCACTCATCGTACGCACACAAATTTCTTGGCTCGTTGCTCGTAACTCTCTCACGAACCACTCTGTCGTCTCGGAGCTCTTCCCTCTCTCTCTCAAACTCTCCATCTACCTGGGTCACACATACACATGCATATCTCACTCGCACTCGATAGGCCCATTTAAAACTCTATCTCTCTCCCTCGTTCTCTCTCCATCTCACACGCACACACACAATCTCATGCCTAGCCAAGTATGATGGTCTCTCACTCAAATGTAGGCACACGTAGTCCCCCCTATATGTATATGACTAGCTAATCTTAGTCTCCATCACAAACATGTGCAAGGTCTATCTCGATTTCTCTCTGGGCATCTTTCTATCGCACATGCACCTCCCTCGATCTCCCACCCATATAGTCCCCTCACGATCTCGAGGGGAGCTCTCTATCACAAACACACCCTCTCTCCCTCCCCATGCGTCCATGTTCTCCATGTGTCCCTCTCGACCTTTGTTCCTTGTTGGCCAGACCTCTATTGGACATGTGCTATAGGGGTGTCTCTCTCCGTTGCAAACAATCACGCACTAGCTATCTTCGTGTATCTCCTCACCTTGCTTTTCTATCTCAGAGATGCATGTGTGATATGTTTGCATAAGAAACGAAAAAACACACAGATACTCTTTTTGCACACTCACTCATTCTCCTTCACATGCACTTGATCTCTCTTGACTTAGGCACTCTCTTCGGTCCATAGCATGTAGATTTATTGAAAAGTCAAACATCACAAAGTTTGACCATGTACGTGGAGAAAAACATTTACATCTAGACCGGCAAACATATACCATTAGATTCATCATGAGATGTAGTTTCGTATGATGTATCTTTGGTATTGTAGATATAAATAACATTTGCGTAAACCTGATCAAAGTTTCCAAAGTTCGACTTCTAAAAAATTTACATGCACTGCATTATCGAGCGGATGGAATATCTCTTTCCCCCTCTCAGCTATCTGACGCACCACTTAGCCTTATCGGGGCTCCTCTATCTCTCTCAAACTTTATATCTCCCTAGTTCACAAATACACATGTCTCGCTCGCGCTACATATAGACCCATCCAACACTCTCCGCCCTTGTTCTCTCTCTATGTGACACGCACCCCCTAAGTACCATAATCCCTCACTCCATCATAGGCGCACGCACTCCCCCCCTAAGTATGATTGCCCCCCACTAGCCATCAGGAACCCACGTATTGTCTCCTTCCATCCATACGTCTATCTCGATATCTCTCGGGGTATCTTCTATCACACACACACCTTGTCACTCGATCTCCCACCCATGTAGTCCCATCACGATCTCCAGGGGATCTCTCTATGACAAACATACACTCTCTCCTCCCCATGTCTACATTTTCTCCGTACATCTCTCTCGACCTCTCTCCCTTGTTTGTCAGACCCCTCTTGGCCACGTGCTAGGGGTATTTCTCTCTCGGTTCCAAATAACCACACACTATCTCCTCACCTTGCTTTCGTTGTCGAAGATGCATGTGTGATATGTTTGCATAAGACAACCATGCCTTTTCTCTACTTTTATCGTGTGTTGTCCATGTCTCTTTCACACACGCACACACACTTTTTTCACTCACTCTTTCTATTTCACACACACACACACACACTCTCTCTCTCTCTCTAGTTAGGGACTCTCTCACATCCATAAGCATATGGATGTTTTCAAAAGTCAAACCTCAAAAAAGTTCGACCAGGTATATGTGGAGAAAAACATTTACATCTGGAACGATCATTAGATTCATCACAACATGTACTTACTTCATAATATCATTTATC
>NW_024121055.1:0-12797 GCF_003073215.2 Triticum urartu
GCACAAACAATACTACAAATTAAGTGGAGCTCAATATGCAACGAGTTGCATATTGACGGAACACCACATGACTTATTTAGTTCTCTCCCGTTTATGTACTCAACAAAATTAAATGTTGGTTAGCAAGGCAAGGGGTGAAGCATATGAAAACTACCTATCTAGGCAAGTTTAAATGAGGCCGGGAACAACGAACAACAATTCCGGTAAATCCCCATATGCATATTTTAGGTTTGGTACTGTTCTACCCTAAACAAAATTTTAGATTTGTTAAACATGCAAAGAAAATACATCATGTTAATCTATGCATTTTTCTACCCCATTTACATATAAAGTTTGTTGAGTTTGGAGCTACGGTTATTTAGTTATGAAATAAATCATTTTAACATGGCATAGGAGCAAAATGATGCAAACAGCAGTTTAAACATTTTAAACATAGATGAAAGTTGCAAATTATGAAACTAGACAAAATTCTAAGCAAGTTACATATATAACTTTTTTTAATCTGATGCACGGTTCTGAAGTTATTATATGTATCAACATTAAGGGGTTTTCTGAAAAACTGCAGTCTCTGGAATAATAACTAAATCACAGAACTGAGAAAAAACATGAGGCGGGCCGAATCTAGCCGGGCCAAAGGAAGGAAAAAAAGGAGGCGCTGGGGGGGGGTTGCCTCACCATGGGCCTTGGCCCGATTGGGAGGGAGGCTGCAAGAGGGGCGCTGGGCCCTGGCGACTCGAGAAGCAGGGCGCGGTTAACGCGCTAGCGATACTGGGGTCGAGACGCTCGTCCTCCTATGCAACTGCTTCGATGCAGAGGACGCCGGTGATGCAGGAGGCCGCAGCAGCGGGACTTGGCGGCGGCTTGAGGGACTTGGCGGGGCTCTGCACAGCGGGACGGCGCCAGACAAGCTAGGCGGCCGGTTCTGGGCGAGGGGCGGCTGGTCCTCACCGGATTCGTGGCTAAAGGCGGGGTCAACACACGCGGTCGGGCGAGCGGGGGAAGCGAGGGGCGATGCCGACGATGCCCGCAGAGGCAAAACTCGAGCGCGAGCTCGCAGTCACCAGGAAGAGGGCGCGAAGCAGGGCTTCGACGGCGCGGGGACTTGGCGCACGGCTCTCAAGCGGCAACATCATGGAGGAAGACCGGCGACGCAGGTGCGGCACAAGAAGGCGGCGCAAGGGAGGCAACAGCGCTGGAGCGTTTGAAGCTGAGGAGGCTGGTGGCGCCGGTCGACGGGGTCAGCAAGGAAGCGGCACGGGTCAGGAACTTGCGGCTACGCCGACGGAGCAAGCAATAGGCAAGGTCGGCTCCTAGAACTTGACGGGGCGGTGGAGCCGCAGGTCGGCAGGCGCGGGGAGGACCCGGGAATGGCGGGATCCGGCCGAGCCCTGGACGAGGATGGCCTTTGCTTGCGGTTCGGTGGAGCTCCCGGGGCGGCTGCGCTCGGGCAGGAGGTGGCGTTCATGTGCACGGGAGATAGAGATGTGAGCGAGAGATGGGGGAAAGAAGAAGCACGGGAAGAACCAAAGGAGAGGGACGCGACAGTTCTGCTAGTTGCTGGCGAGGAGTGGCTTGGAGGCCTCGGGCACGAGGAGATAGGCGAGCGGTGCCGGTTGGTTGGCTGCAGAAAACGAGGTGGATTAGATCGAAAGGGATCCCGAGGTAGATGGTAGAGAGTGGCGGCGGCGGAGGGAGGATCCCTAGAAATTAGGGATTTGTCTGGTTTGGATAGAGGTGGACGATTTATAGGGACAAAAAGGAGTAGGGTTGGACCCTTCGATCGAAATTGGGCGGTCGAGAAAAATAGGCTAGGGAGTCCAAATAAGAAAACAGTGATGTTTTAGGGACGTTTGGGGATGATCCAGAACCAACGGTGACGACTGCCCGGGTCAGGTCCGGGACAGCTTTCGAATGTGCGCGCGAGGAGGGTCCGATGCACTGTGCAAAGAGGGGTAGGCATGGGCCTAGGTGGACTCTGGAGAGCGGGTTGGTCTGAGAGAAGAGGGGAGAGATGCAGCCCGGCACGATTTCCGGAGACCAAAAACGTCCGACGAAAAGACCGGCTATACTGTCGCTATATGTTATCCTTTGGGGCCTCAAACATACTCCAAATGCGGTGAAACTTGACAGGCGGTCTATCTACACAATAATAAGACCACACGCCAGCTTTCATCCCATTTCGAGAACATTCAGCCACTTATAAAAATAATATTTCGGATGTGCCGCGGGCGCGTGCAAGTGTGGTTGGGCTCAGAACGGGCAACGGAGAGGACGGGGAGTCCTGGACGGATGCAAGTTTTGAAAAAATGATGATGCAATGGACATGATGACATGACAAGATGCAACACACAAGCGAAAGACACGGCAACACAGGGAATAACTGGAAGACACCTGGCACATCGGTCTCGGGGCGTCATAACACTCCACCCCTACGAGAGGATCTCGTCCCGAGATCTAGGATGGCATCGGAGGGAAAACGAAAGAGGAAGAGAAAAGGTAAAACTAAGTTGCTTCTTTGACAAATGAGTGAACCCGAAGATCCTTGCGAGGCTAAACAAATTGAAAGAAGGAAGCCAATGAAGATGAATAAAATTGAAAACACTCGTTAGAAAAGAGGAACAAGGAACATTACTAGAACCTTGTAGGTTGAAAGACATGAGAAAAGGGTTGCAATGGACAAGAAGTACATGCAAGCACTGCGGTAGAAACGAGATGTACAAGGAGCGATAAGGATCAATTACAATAACACACTGGTTGAAAAAGGAAGGCATAGAATATGAACTTGGCAAAATGAAAGCACTTGGACGAGAGTCTGGGTAGAAGAGGAATGATAGACACAACACTCCGGTAAAAACAAGATAGAGAAGGAATAAGAATGATATAATTTGGGCAGCACTCCGACTGGAAATGGAATGAATTGAAAATGAACTTGACAAGATGAGAGTATGCTTGATGAAATCAGCAACACACTGCCTTCGGAACTATTGAAAGAATGGCACAAGGGGTAAGAAAGATTTCAGACAGCACTCCGGTTGAGAAGGGAGGTAAATTTTCATAAGATGAGAGAACTTGAATGAAGGACACGACACTCCAGTTGAATGGAAAAGCAAAAGGAAAGAACATGATCTTTGACAAAATGGGATGATGGATTGAAGTGTGCAACATCATAATGCCTCCGGAAGAAATAATGGAAGATAGATCATTCGAATTAAATTATGGAGAAGAAAATGATAACTCTTCACACAAATAAATTTGAAAGAAACATCCTTACGAATAAGGCTTGAATGGAGTTGTTGAAAAATCAACAACAAAAACAATAAGCTGCTTGTGGGCTTATGAAAACATCTCAAAACTTGAGGTGAAATTCTACCATAAATGGAAACAAGATTGGATTGATATGAACAAGGAGACAAGAAACTTATTTCACCGTGAGGATAAATGAAGAACTTGGGTCATTTATGAGCACCATAAATAGCAACAATCCTTAGGGAAAGCGTTAGGTGAAATATAACCCAATATAACTCCAATGAAGAGATTGATGGATTGAAAAGATGTCATGAATGAACTGAAAATGATGGATTTAAGATATGTCACTCTTGAAAAACTTGTGAATCATGCAACACGAAGGGAAATTGTCAACAATGACATAACACCACCTCAAAAGATGAGACATGAAATAATTGCACTTCAGAATGCAATATGAAGAATGCTTGAACTTCTCAAAACAAGAGTTGTGTTGAGCACCATGTTTATTTCAGACTATAGATTGGCGGATCTTAGATCCAAGAGAAATCTTGAAGAACAATTGAAGAATGAAAAGAATCCTTGGCGAACCACCATGTAGCGCCTCCATGAAGAACTCCAGTAACAAAATGATGATAAAAAGAAAGAGAAGTTTGACAACACAAGGTGAAGCCTTATAATGATTTAGATGGATCTCCGTGGTGATATAATTGCGAGAGCTTGGGACTCTGGGAAAGAAAAGATGAACAATTGAAAACCGAGAACTTGATGGGCCTCCGAAATAAGGAATTGAATTTACTCGATGAAACAAGAATAAGAATTACATTATGCTTATCCTTCACCAATTTAATTGATGACAAGCAACAGATTTGGCATACTACTTATTCTCGTAAAAAGGATTAAGATAGATATCGTGCAAACTTGGGAAAAGGCTTCAACGAACCACCGTTAGGATTTGAAAGAACGAATGAATTGATATGAGAACATAGGAAGAGAACTCTTGGACGAACCACCGTAAGAATTGAAAATGAGAGTAGCAAAGGCACAAATCACCGGGTAGAATTGGAAAATGAATGAAGATACTGGAGAGAATTTAGATACAAGTGAACGAAGAGATCACGAGCTGATTAGAGAATACTTGAATGATGCACCGGTAAGATTTGGCGAACGAGAGCTGAAAGCTGAGAAAGAATAAACCCGAAATGATGGGCTCCGAAGAATCAAACTGAAAAGACTTCTGAATTGCTCCGGATGGGTGAAAAGAATTCTCACAATCAAAAACAATTATGAGAGGATGGCAACAAGCTAGAATCACGAATCTTTGAGAGAACGGATAATATTTGGAGGAAAAAACTCTTCTTCGGTCTTCAAATGTTGAGAATGATGACGAGAAAGACCACCATCAATTGTCGAGACACTTCGGAATAATGAAGAATATAAAGGTTGAATCAACAAAGAATTTTTTTGAAAGATCTTGGAGAAAGACATTTGAATGATGACAAATCATACTTACGTCAAACTTTGAGATGAATTTGAAAAGCTCCGGGAGAATTAGAAGAGTTAGGTAAGATCCTGGGAAAAGACCTGTGGGTTAGGGCCCACTCAAAAGAAAACACCATTGAACGATTACTTGAAAAGGAGATAGCACCGGTTGAATTAAATGGCTTGAAAGAGATAACATCCTCGAAAGAGCTTGAATGAAAACAAAGTGGAAACACGAATCTTCTGAGCTATCTTCGGCACTCCGGAACAAATGTATAGCGGGAGGTGAATGATTAAGAGGTGCACCGGCATGAGAAGATATTTGAAATAAGGAAAGGAATGATCAACACCGAAAGCTTGAATTGAAACCACCGGAGAAGAAAAAAAGAACGAAGAATGGTGAACTTGAAGCTTCGTTAGTATCTTCCTGAGAATCACCGGATAAGAATATTGACGGAAAGAATGAAGAAACTTCACATCAATAAAAGGGATACTTGATTAAGAAATATGAGTCCTTGAAGATGAAGGGTGGGATGGCAGGAAAACAAAGACAACTTAGGTCGGATGAAACAAACACGGGAAAAACAAAGACAACTTGGGACGAATGAAACAAACACCGATGATAAAACTTAGAATTGATCTTGCGAATGTTGAAATGAACGGATCCACTTGAAAAGAAACACGCCGGTTGAAAATGATTGACATGACAATCTCGATTATCATGAAGGATTGGTATTCACATCAGAGTATGAGAACACCATTTAGGAAAGGTATGGAATCAACACTTAACATTGAAGCAACTCGAATACCAAAAAGAAACAAAGGATTGGCTTGCAGCATAAGCCGGAACAAACATATGATAGAGATTTCGTCCGAAGTTTTCGTGGTGGGGCCCACACGGGCTCAATCGTACAACACCATCATGTACAAAGCAGCGCACATGACATACGAAGCGTCCCCGAGTCAGCATAGCCAAGGACTCTTTAAGACACAACGAGACCACTGTAAAACCAACCTGGATAGGCGGACCACTAGACGTCGAACCCCAATTTCATATCATACATCTGTCGAAAAGATATCCTAGAGCTACTTGAATTCCCACTTATAAACTCCCGAAACTTTCCGGTTATGCAATCAGGTGTTGGGGATACAGGGGAAGCATAATATCTCACCCAAAACTAGCAAATCCTACATCCAGCTGTATCCATCCTTCAACACATAACCAAGAAACCTTCGGAAATCTACCTCAACCTTCGAAAAGCATCCGTTATACGAGTTATGGCAATACTCCCGAACTCCCGCCCCAGTACTGGGTGGCGTCGAGGTTATCTCACCAACAACTGCATAAAAGAGATTTTCGATGTCGGCGAACTCAGGTATTTCAGAACTGCAACGATAAAATTGTGACGACAACACCTCGGAGCTCAACTCCCCGGGACACTGCCACAACCCCTAAATGTCAGGAGGCACCAAGAACAATGTTCTCGTCACAAAACCATCGGAACGATTCCAAGATACCCGCGTGATCCTAAAAAAATTTGTGAAATTTGAGGAGAGAAGAGTCAAAACTCTACGTCAGGAGGCCTCACCAGAGCGACGAAGGGACTGAGGAGTAAAAAGAATCCTACTCTCCGATATATATATTCCTATAAAGACTCAAAATATTTTTCTAGACTCAACAACGCCAGCGATTCGATCAAGCAGGGGGCTCCTAAGTCGGGGAAGGCTCTGATTACCAACTTGTAACACCCACGATGCGGCTATATCTCCCACGTGTCGGAGCACGACTTAGAGGCATAACCGCATGTAGAGCATGTCGCAAGAGGGGTAATCTTACACATCCCATGTACTGAATAAGAAGATAAAGAGTTGGCTTACAATCGCCACTTCACACAATACATAAATATACATTACATCAGATACAATCAAGGTCCGACTACGGAACCAAAATAAAGAAAGACAACCCCTAATGCTAGATCCCGATCGCCCCCCGACTGGGCTCCACTACTGATCAACTGGAAAACGAAACAACACAACGAACACGATCTTCATCGAGCTCCCACTTGAGCTCGGTTGCGTCACCTGCACGGTTATCATCGGCACCTGCAACTGTTTTGGAAGTATCTGTGAGTCACGAGGACTCAGCAATCTCACACCCGCGAGATCAAGACTATTTAAGCTTATGGGTAGGAAGGGTAGTGAGGTGGAGCTGCAGCAAGCACTAGCATATATGGTGGCTAACATTACGCAAAAAGAGCGAGAAGAGAAGCAACAGCACGGTCGTGAACTAGAAGTGATCAAGAAGTGATCCTGAAACTACTTACGTTCAACATAACTCACAAAGCCGTGTTCACTTCCCGGAACTCCGCCGGAAAGAGACCATCATGGCTACACACGGTTGATGCATTTTAATTAAGTTAAGTGTCAAGTTTCTACAACCGGATATTAACAAATTCCCATCTGCCACATAACCGCGGGCACGCTTTCGAAAGTTACAAACCCTGCAGGGGTGTCCCAACTTAGCCCATCACAAGCTCTCACGGTCAACGAAGGATATTCCTTCTCCCAGAAGACCCGATCAGGACTCGGAATCCCGGTTACAAGACATTTCGACAATGGTAAAACAAGACCAGCAAAGCCGCCCGAATGTGCCGACAAATCCCGATAGGAGCTGCACATATCTCGTTCTCAGGGCACACCGGATGAGACTAGCTACGAGTAAAACCAACCCTCAAGTTTCCCCGAGGTGGCCCCGCAGGCAGCTCGGTTCAGGACCAACACTTAGAGAAGCACTGGCCCGGGGGGGTTTTAAAATAAAGATGACCCTCGGGTTGGCCAACCCAAGGGAAAGGTAGTAGGTTGTTAGGCAAATGTAAAACCAAGGTTGGGCCTTGCTGAGGAGTTTTATTCAAAGCGAACTGTCAAGGGGTTCCCATAACACCCAACCGTGTAAGGAACGCAAAATCAAGGAACATAACACCGGTATGACGGAAACTAGGGCGGCAAGAGTGGAACAAAACGCCAGGCATAAGGCCGAGCCTTCCACCCTTTACCAAGTATATAGATGCATTAATTAAATAAGATATGTGATATCCCAACAAATATCCATGTTCAACAAGGAACAAACTTCATCTTCACCTGCAACTACAACGCTATAAGAGGGGCTGAGCAAAGCGGTAACATAGCCAAACAACGGTTTGCTAGGACAAGGTGGGTTAGAGGCTTGACATGGCAATATGGGAGGCATGATAAGCAAGTGGTAGGTATCGCGGCATAGCAAAAGAGCGAGCAACTAGCAAGCAAAGATAGAAGTGATTTCGAGGGTATGGTCATCTTGCCTGAGATCCCGCAAGGAAGAAGAAGAGTCCATGAAGAAGACAAACTGACGTAGTCGAACGGATCCTCACAAATGCGCGTTATCGGAACCAACCGAAGAAGCAACACCGGAAAGAAGCACACAACATAGTAAACAACCATCACATCAACATGGCATGATGCACAACCAAGTATGATGCATGTCCGGTTTAATGAAGCATGGCATGGCAAAGTGCACAAACAACTACAATTAAGTGGAGCTCATTATGCAACGGAGTTGCATATTGTGAAGAAAACACCACATGATTATTTAGTTCTCTCTCGTTTATGCTAAAAATATTAAATGTTCTTAAACATGGACAAGAGGTGTGAAGCAAAGAAAACTACCTATCTAGAAAGTTTGTTAAGTTCTGAGTTACGGTTATTTAGTTATGAAATAAAGCATTTTAGCATGGCAAGATAGCAAAACAAAGCAAACAACAAGTTTAAACATGTTAAACATGGATGAAAGTTGGATATTATGAAACTAGATGAATTTCTAAGCACTTTTCATACATAAAGCATTTTAATCCGATGCACGGTTTATTAGTTATTAAATGCATGATCCCGAAGGGGTTTTCTGCAAAACTGGAAACTCTGGAATAATTAGCTAAAACATTCAAGAAAAAAACATGCGTTGGGCCGAAACAAAGGCTGGCCCAACAGTGGAAAAGGCCGGGAGGCTGCTCACCCAAAGGCCAAATCTAGCTGGGCCGAACGAGGAGGAGGTGGCTGGTTCGATGGATCTGGGAGGATCCCGAGGAAGGAGGGAGTTGGTCGGCTGGCGGCGGAGAGGGGATGGATGGATTGGACTAGGGTTTGATCTGGATATATATACCGAGTGGATTTGGGTAGGGTCATTTGAATCCAACGGTGACGACTGTCCGGGTCGGGTCCGGGACAGCTTTCGGACGCGCGCGCGAGGAGGGCCGCGGGCTGACGAGAGAGGTTAGGTTGGGCCTGGCGGTAGATAGTGGACTGTGTAGACGGTCTCAAGCTAAGAGAAGAGAAGAGAGAGAGGCCCGTCGACTGTTTCCGGAGACCGAAAACGTCCGACGTTTTGACCGACTATATTGTCGCTATAGTTTAACGGTTGGGCTAACAAACGAACTCCGAATGCGATGAAATTTGGCAGGCGGCCTATCTACACTATAACAACACCGCATGCCAACTTTCAACCCATTCCGAGAACATTTCCCGGCCACTAAAAAAATACTATTTCGGACGTGCCGCGAGCGCGTGCAAGTGTGTCTAGGTTCAGAATGGACAACGGACGGAACTGGGGGAACCCGGACGGATGCAAGTTTTGAAAACATGATGATGCAATGACAAGATGCAACACGCAAGCAAATGACATGGTAACAACGGCGAATAACTGGGAGACACCTGGCGCATCGGTCTCGGGGCGTCACACACGCCTAATAAAAAGTAACATATGTACCATATTGTTGGGAAACACGGTACGATACACTAAAGAAAAGGAAAAATACTACCGTGAATGCCTAGTAAAGATCAGATGGAGTATCTAAAGGACCATATTGTTGGGAAACACAACATGGTACACTAATGAAAATTAAAAAAACTACTGTGGACGCCAAGGAACATGTTGCAGTAATAGATCGCGGAGAGGGTTTACCACTAGACGTGCAATCCCATCAGAGTTGGAGAAGTGCCTCTATTATCTCCTCCATGTGAGATCCCACTAACGGTTTGTCCAAGTGATGCAGCTGCAACACCTCCAAGGTGTCCACATGTACATGATCAAAGTCAGCTAGGCAGGGGTACGGTAGCAACTCCGAAGAACGATCGAGGAGGTGGAGGCACCTTAGGGATTTTGAAACCTTGTGCGGGAGTGAAGGGGTGGGGGTGCGCGAGAACAGCAACCTTTCAACATAATCACCTTTCTCCTTTACATCCTCTGGGTCATATCTGTTTTGACTTTTGTCCTTTAAGTGTGTAACATAGGCTCACGCACATTTGTACATGACTGGAGTACCTCTACTTGGTCACTAGTTAGTAACGGCCCCTAGCAGAACGTGTCAACCTCCAAATGCACGTAAAGATCATATCAGACGAACCTACACAATGTTGCATAAATGATATTCCCTTTGCCTGAAGATATTGGTTAAGATCAAGCTTGACCACTCTTTCTTGATCACATGACTTGGAACTCTTTTCTAGGTTAACTCTTTAACCATAAGTAGCACAACCATGCATTTCTGCATCCGATCACTCGAGGGGCCCAGAGATATATCTCTCATTAAAGAGGTGTGCAAATTCAATCTTGATAGGCATGCCTTAAAGCATGTTTTATGAAAACAAGAAAAGCAATCTTTATAACTACTTAGTTACAGAGTAGCGTTTGGTTACCCCTAAGTCACTACACATCAAAAGTACATGTGATAGTCTCACATCTAGGGATGTAGCATATACATTGTAAATAGACAACTAAAAGCATTCCCACTATGTGTCAAGTTGGGTTTGTCCAACCCCATGTTCATAGTATGTGTTCACACTATTGGTTCTACATCTTCATTTCAATGACCTATGAAACGTGGTCATCAACCAATTCATGTGCTAGTCTAGTATTCTTATGTGTCCACGTGTGAACTCTAACTAGGGACTAGTTTAGAATAATCATTAAAGCATAGAATTTTACAAACAATTCACATACTTATCAATCAACACAAATGATATTATTCAAGTAAAATTCAACAATTCATGGACACAATGAAATATAATCATCTATATGACTACCTCTAAGGGATATTTCCAACACATGTGTCTAACATTCTCTCAATAATTTTGGCTCCATCAGCTCCATACATTGAGTGACACGTGGTACCAAGTGAGGTTGTGGGTGGGCCCTTCACGCCCTCACTTTCATAACAAGTTAGTGTGTGTGCCAAAAGAATTTATCTCCAAATGAGATGGGGAAGAGATTGTCAATCGCACCACAAGTTCTCCTTCACCTAAGAAAGTGTGCAATATTTTTGTCATTGTCCAACAACAATAGGGAATTTTCTTATTGATGTAGAAATCTAGGAGTTTTGCACATCACCATTAAGCAGACGAACTAAGATACGATAGAAGAATGCATTGGTGCGGAGGTTCCCTCTCAACACGACATTTCAGGCATATTGGTAGTATGATATATGGGATTTTGCACATGACGTTAGAAGGAAATTGGTACATCGTCGGCCGTTCTTTCTCCCTTTGAGCTGCTAATTCATTTTGTTTGACGAAAATGATGTGAAAGCTCTAAGATAAAATTTTATATATGATTGATTGGATATGTCCTGGCATATAATACACGTAAGCAATACACCAATGTTATGGCATGGCATGCAACACCTGAAAGTAGGTATATCTTTTCCTTTGTAATTCTAGCCTCGCCAACGCCAATGTGAGACTATGGGTGGCTTCTTCACGCCCTTACTTCCAAAACAAGTAAATAGTGTGCAGGAAATAAAATATTTATCACACACACACACACAAGAGAGATATTGTCAATTGCCCCACAAGTTTTGTTTCATCTAAGAAAGCATGCAATATTTTCCTCCCTTCCACTAGCAAAAGAGAATTTTCCTGCTAACATATGGAAAGTTGTGAGGTTCACACATCACCATTTTGCAGACAAGCTAAGATACAATGGAAGAATAAGTTGGCGCGTAGGTCGCCTCTCATCCGTGAGGTATGAGGCATATTGTAGTATGCCATATGGAATTCTGTGTATGACAAAAGTTTGTTACGAGGAAATTGGTACAGCGTTGCCTTAGCTGGTTGCTCTTTCTCCTTTTATGTTGTTGGTTGTTCTTTTATGTTTTAAGTAAATGATGTGAATTAATATGTAATTGATTGTAGATGCCCTAATAAATACAACTTTGCTTATGTGTCACATATTTAACGAAGAGAGAGGTGCTTGTGGTAACTAGCTAAGTTACCGGAACATCACACACTCCAAGAAACAATGAGTCTATAACCTAATAAATACATTGTTGCATGACACTACATAGATGTTCCTACCCACTGTGGAGGTAGTAACATAGTCTAGGGAAGTGTGTAAGGGCATCTCCAGCCGTTGGCCCCCCAGGACGCATAAAAATCGCCCCCTGGGGGCGAGCCGGCGATGCATTCGGCGCTGGGGGCGGTTTTGCGCCCAGTCGTCGCCCCCAGCTCGCCCCCAGGTGCCGAAATTGGCCCACTTTGCAGCCCAATTTCGGCGAATAAATGGCCCATATGGGCGAGAATAGGCCCATATTCGGTGTGGTTTCACCGTGTCTCGGTGTTCAATTATCAACACAATTATTTCTTATCACATATTTCATCACAGAAAAATCAAATACTTCAACAAAATACTACAACAACAAATAGTTCAATACAAATTATATTGTTCAACAAATAAAAACTCGTATTTCATCACGAGGCGTCCCCCTTGAGCCTCCATAGGTGCTCAATCAGATCTTTCTGCAGTTGATGATGCACCTGTGGGTCTCGGATCTCCTGACACATACTGAGATAGGCAGTCCAAGTTGCCGGTAGCTGGTGATCAACTTCGGCTAGAGGACCCTGCCTGTAGTATGGTTCAGTGTCAAACACTGGGTCTTCTTGCTCGCTCTCGATGATCATGTTGTGCAAGATGACACAGCAAGTCATGATCTCCCACATTTGATCTTTCGACCAGGTCTGAGCGGGGTACCGAACAACAGCGAATCGAG
>NW_024121056.1:0-12460 GCF_003073215.2 Triticum urartu
TCCAATTCCTCCTCGGGAGAGAGTTGAGGAGCAGTAACTTGACCATTTTGCGCGTCCTCTTAGCTTGTTCTTGACCTTGAGCTTGCTCTTGATCTTGAACTTGCTCGGTGGTGAGAACTTGACCTTGGGCATCACTTGGTGGTTCACCACCATCTTGATGTTGATCTTGTTCATTTGGTTGAGGGCCTTCACTTTGTTTTTCGGAAGCGTGTGGGTCTTGATTCAGTGATGGTTCCACTTGAGTGGAACATTGTCCTTATCCTTCGGCCGCAAGGGGTTCCTTAATGGGTAGGATAAGACCAACACCCATTCTTCTTATGGCTTGGGGAGGAATTTCATCACCTACATCACAAGTACCACTTTGCTCCACTTGGGAGCCGTTATTCTCATCAAACTCCACGTTACATGTCTCCTCAATGAGTCTGGTGGACTTGTTGAGGACACGGTAAGAATGAGAGTTTGTAGCATAACCAACAAATATGCCCTCATGAGCTCTAGCCTTAAATTTAGACAAACGAACACCTTTCTTGAGAATGAAACACTTACACCCGAACACCCGGAAGTACTTGAGGTTGGGCTTGTTGCCGGTGAGTATCTCATATGGAGTCTTTTTCAAGACTTTGCAAATATAGAGCCGATTGGATGCATGACTAGCGGTGTTGGTAGCTTCGGCCCAAAAGTTGTATGGAGACTTGAATTCTGCCATCATGGTCCTTGCCGCATCCATCAACGTTCGGTTCTTCCTCTCTACTACACCATTTTGTTGAGGGGTGTAAGGTGCGAAATATTGATGCTTGATCCCCTCATCACTAAGAAACTCATCCAAGGTGTAGTTCTTGAACTCGGTTTAGTTGTCACTTCTTATCGTCAAGATCTTTGCATTGTGTTGACGTTGAGCTTCACTTGCAAAGTTGATGACGGTTTGTTGGGTCTCACTCTTCCTCTTGAAGAAATATACCCAAGTGTATCTTGAATAATCATCCACAAAATCACCAAGCAATACTTTCTACCCCCAAGACTATCAAAGGATGGAGGCCCAAAGAGATCCATGTGAAGGAGCTCCAAGGCCCTCTTCGAGTAGATGATAGTCGTGGGAGGGTGAGCCTTCTCATGAAGCTTTCCTTCAATACAAGCAGTGCAAGCACGATTTTGGCAAAACTAACATTTGTTAGTCCACAGACATGGTCCCCCTTGAGAAGACTTTGCAAAGATCTCATATTGACGTGGGCTCAACGGCGATGCCAAAGCCATGCCACGTCAACTTTAGCCATTAGGCATGTCATAGTCTTAGTGGGTCGCTCCAAAAAGTTAATCACATAAAGACCATTCTCGACATGCCCAACAAAGGCTACTTTAAGAGTCTTGCTCCACAAGAGGGCCACGGTATCAATATCAAAGAAAGTGGCAAAGCCCGTAAGTGCAAGTTGACAAACGGAAAGTAAGTTGTATGCAAGGGACTCAACAAGCATGACTTTCTCGATCATGTGATCATGAGAAATGACAACCTTGCCAAGACCCAATACCTTAGAAGATGAGGCATCACCCCACTCGACATTGGTGGGCATAGATGAAACCTTGTGCACGTCGACCACCAAGTCCTTACTTCCGGTCATATGATTTGTGGCTCCACTATCGAGCAACCATGACCCCCACTGGAAGAAAATACCTACAAGAGATCAATGCTAGGTTTTAGGTACCCATTTTGTAGTGGGTCCTTTGATGTTAGTAACAAGGGTCTTACGAACCCAAATAGACCATTCAATGTACTCATAAGGAGAACCAACAAATTTTGCATAAACATGCCAATCACTAGCACGACATAACACATAAGAAGAGTCAAAGTCACCGGATTTGTTGGAAGTGGTGGCATTGCCCTTATAGACACCACCACCCTTCACATTGTTCTTCTTCTCCTTAGAAGCGCCCTCTCCCTCCTTCACAAAAGTTTGCTTGAGAAGAGGAGGTTGTTTGGCCTTGTCATTCTTCTTCTTATTCTTGGACTTGGGTGCAAATCCAATTCCCTCCTTGCCCACAACTTCCTTTTGATTGCTCAAAAGGTTGTTGAAGTTCTTCTCACCTTGTATGCAAGACACAAGGCCTTTCTCAAGTTGCTCCTTCAACTTGGCATTCTCCTCCACAAGATGCACATACTCACAACATGGGTTAGTAGCATTTGCATTATCAATTAAAACCATATGAGGAAATGTGGCTTTCTCCTTGGTTAGCTTCACTTGGAGTTGATCATGATACTCCTTGAGGCTAGCATGAGCACCCTTCAAGGCCTTGTGAGCCTTGTCAAGTATATCAAACTCCTCCTTGAGTCTATCATGGTCAACCCCAAGTTTGGCCTTCTCAGAATTGAGCACACGAGATACAACAAGAGCATGATCAAGATCTTTCTTTAATTTAGCATGATCATCGTTGTGTGACTCCTCAAGAGCCAAACGATGACCACACTCTTCCTCAAGCGCATTAGAGAGATCTGATATCTCATTGGCATAGTCACGACTATGCCCTTCCATCTTAGAGATGGTTTCTTCGTGAGCCTCGATCATGTCATTGGCTTCACCAAGTTGCTCCAAGAGAGCAACAAAGTGCTTCTTGGATTTACCCTTGAGCTTACTCATAAAAGACTCAAATTCATTTTCTTCCTCCTTCGACCCCTCACTTTCATCAATGCAATACGTTAAGGAAGGATTAGTAGTGATGGTAGTTTTGATGTTGGGGGTTACCTTGTTGGTGGCTTTAGCCATGAGGCACTTGGCGGTGATGTTCTCCTTGGGTGAATCGAAGAGGGACACCCGTGGAGTTGTTGCAATGGCAACGGAGGCCATGGCAACCGTCTCACCATCTTCTTCATCATCATCATCCTCATTGTACTCTTCTTGTTCCACCAACCCCTTGGGAGGAGTCTTCTTGGTGAAGTTGTTCTTGTTGGGGAAGGACTTGGCCTTGTCTTTTCGAATAAGCTTACCACCATTGTCTTCCCTCTTCTCGTACGGGCAATCCGCAACAAAGTGGCTCACATTGCCACAATTATACCATGTCCTCACATGCTGCTTGCCCTTGGCGCCACTTGAGTTGTTCTTGTTGAAGTTGGGCCTTGAGTTCTTCTTGCTCCAAAATTGCCGTGAAGCGAGAGCCATGTGCTCATGATATGCATACTTGGTGTCTTCGGGGCAACACTCCTCTTCTCCCTCTTCTTCCACACTAGCCTTGGCCTTAAAAGCAAGGTTGGGCTTCTTTGCTCATTGAGAACGCAACACCGCATTGTCGGCGGTCTTGTCCAAGATCCTCACCGCAACAAACTCATCCAACACTTCACTTGATGACAAGGCGTGAAAGTCAGGCCTTTGACGGATGATGGAGGACATGGCCTTATGGTAAGGCTGAAGGAAATATGCCCTAGAGGAAATAATAAAGTTGTTATTTATATTTCCTTATATCATGATAAATGTTTATTATTCATGCTAGAATTATATTAACCGGAAACTTAGTACATGTGTGAATACATAGACAAACAGAGTGTCACTAGTATGCCTCTACTTGACTAGCTCGTTAAACCCTAGAAGTCTAGCATGTATGACTATGATTATGATTGTATATCCCTATTCGGACTAAGCCCCCCGGTTTATATAGACACTGGAGAGGACTAGGGTTGTACAACGTCGGTTACAGAGAAAGGAATCTTCATATTCGGTCGCCAAGCTTGCCTTCCACGCCAAGGAGAGTCCTATCCGGACACGGGAGAGAGTCTTCGGTCTTGTATCTTCACAGCCCATTAGTCTAGCCTCTGTCCAACAGGCCGGACATCCGAGGACCCCTTAGTCCAGGACCCCCTCAGTAGCCCCTGAACCAGGCTTCAATGACGAGGTGTCTGGCGCGCAGAGTCTCTTCGGCATTGCAAGGCGGGTCCCCCCCATTCCGAATACTCCAAGATAGTCTTCCGATGAAACGAACGTGTCCGGATCTGCAACACAAGTACCACACACACAGCCGTAGAGAGTATAATATTTCACGAGTCCCATCTGCTGACAAGTTTTTGCAAGGTGACATCACGTCTGTCCGATCATTACATCGAACCGTTTTTGTCCACCGTTCCGCATTTCGAGATGTGGTTTCCATTGGCATGTCTTGTGAAAGCAGAGATCGTGTCCCCTTATTGCGGGATTCTCATCAATACGGGCGTGGGTAATCCAACGTGTCGTTTGCATAACCCTTGGGAATAGGCAAGTTTTAGGGCGAGTGGGTAGGCGTTCGATATTCATTGCCTTTATAAGGGGGTAATGACTCCCCTTCTTTTCCCACGCCTTCTCTCTTCCTCTGCCCCTCCATTCCTGAGCTCCAGCGCCCAAGTTCTCATCTATCCCAACTCGAGCAAGCACTCAACCATGTACGGATCTGGAGGTCAAGGCAAGTGGATGGCCTCCTCCGTCGAGGAGAAGGACATTATTGAGCTTCGGGCGGCCGGGTATTTGGCGAAGGAAATTGCCCACCGCCTTCCGGCCAAGGGGCAAGTCATCCCCACACCAAAGCCCAACGAGAGGGTGGTATTCCTCCCTCATTTCGTCCGCAGGCTAGGGTTTCCACTCGACCCCTTCGTCCGCAGGCTGATGTTCTATTACGGGCTAGACTTCCATGATCTAGCTCCGAACTCCTTCCTCAACATCATGGCATTCATTGTCGTGTGTGAGGCTTTCCTCCGCATCCAACCCCACTTCAGATTATGGCTCAAGATCTTCAACATGAAGCCGAAGGTGGTGGGTGGCCAGCACGCGGAGTGCGGAGGCGCCATGGTGAGCAATCTGTCCAACGTCACCTGGCCAAAAGGTACTTTCATAGAGACTGTCAAGGAGTGGCAGAAACTGTGGTTCTACATCACAGAGCCCCGCGGTGCCACCTGGGCCGCGGCTGCCGAATTCAACTCCAGAGCTCCAATGCGGCTCACCTCCTGGATTGATAAGGGTCCGAACTAGTCTTCGTCCGATGAGCTGATAGCGCTGCAAACGTGCATTCAAAGCATGGTGGATAAAAACATTATGCTCGTCGATGTAATCCAGGTGATGTTAGTTCACCGGATTCTCCCATGTCAAAGGCAAAGCCGCCCTTTATGGGAATTCAATCCGAAGAAGCATCAAACTCTGGAGAGGTTCTTCGGAACCACTCACGAAGATGCCTGGAAGTTGCTCTTTGTAGGCAACGAGACGCCGCCGGCCATAGACTCGGATCGCGGCCACGCCATTACCTATTCCGCCAATGAGGTAAGCCTTGTTACGCATCCTCTACTTGCTTGTTTCAAGGAGGATATCTGAACTTCATTGTTTCAGGCATGGACAAAGAGAGCGGAGCGGATTCAGTGTCTGGCTCCGCTGCCCGAGGAACCAATCATCCCGCGCCTGACGAAGATGCTGGTACCGGCGTCCTATAAGGCACTGGAGAAGAAGGCCAAGAAGAAGGCCATGGGGGTCCGGAGTGGCCCCCGCCGCAAGGGCGCTTTGGACGTGACGTCCGAAGACAAGACCCACTCCTCTGCCGCCGAAGATGACGACGAGGAGGAAGAGGAGGAGAGCGACTCTCCCCTTGATGGGGAGGGGAAGAAGAGGACGGCCTCCACAAAACTGGAGGCGGAGGCGCCCAAGAGAGGGAAAGGCCCTCTCGCGGATAACTCCGCGTGGGACATCGACAGCAGTTTGGAGCGACGCCCCCGGAACAAGCCTCTGGCCACATCGTGAGTACTAAGAGCCCACACGCGTCCATTTATCCAGTCTCTCCTCTTTACGGTACTGATATGTTTAATCATGTCACTGCAGTCCGGCCCACGACAGCTCCCAGCGATCCTCATCAAGAGGCTCGTTGGATTCAAAGGCGATGGCCAGCGAGTCACCGCCGGCCGCTTACTCTCCCAAGGCCAAGGGAGACGACGAGGTGCTGTCCCAAAGGACCTTCCCAGGCTAGGGAGAGGTTCAGGAGACCATCGCGGCAGCGCCAGAGGACGGAACCTCGGCCGCCGGACACAAGGGGGAACAAACCCCCATGGAGACTGACGATGGGGCCATGCTCAGTTCGGCCCCCATCCGAACACAGGTCCGGTGACCCATACGGCTCAGGAATCTGACAAGCAGCCTCCTTCAAGAGAAGGGGGGCATGCCTGTCCCGCAGGTGACCTCTGTCCAACCAGAGGCGCCGGATAATCTACTGGAAGAGCTACGAGGCGCTTCCATTGTGGAAGAACACCGTATCCTTATGGGTACGGTGATTGAGAATGTTCAGTCCGTCAAGAGCGGACTGACCGAAGCCTGCGGCGGCCTGCTGACAGGTTTTGAGGTAAGCGGCGCCAAAGAAGAAATCCCAATAAAGACAGTAGCCCCTGAGACACTGTCCGGTGTTCGGAAAGAAAAGCCGGACAGAGGATCAATTAAATTTCGCAGGGAACTAACTAAATATGTCTTATGTGAATAAGCAGGCGTCATTGCTGGCCGCGACCTCACACACTGCCGAAGTCTCCGGACTAAAGCAGAGACTGGAGCGGGCCAAAGAGGAGCTCGGCCGAGCGAGGAAGCAGTTGGAAGACCAGCAAGGTATGTAGCGACTCGCTATATATTTGGGAATAATAAATGATGTATATTGACCGTAGTGTCATGATATGTGTAGGAGCGACGACCGAGGTCGAGGCTCTTAAGAAGGCCCTGGCCGAAGTCGAGGGGAAAGCTGTCAAGGACCAGGCCGCTTGTAAGAAGCTTAAGGCCAGGCTGAACGTTGTGAAGAAGTGTGAGGCCTTGGAAGGCGATGTTTCGGTTTGAGAGACCGAACTCGCCAAGGCTCGCCAAAGCGCGGAAGCGGCCCGGGTTGAAGCCCAGGGTGCCCTCCAGGAGATCCAGGAGGCCAAGAAGATCGCGGCGGGGAAGGGTTTTTGTATGCAAAGCAAGTATGTGAAGAAGAAGTTTTTCTTACTAACCCAGATTCAGAGTTCTCCAAGGGCATTTACGGATCTACCGCGAAGTGTGTCCGACGCTGCGGAGTTCTTCCAAGCCGAAGAAGGGAGCTCAACAGAGAAGCTGTTCTGGTCGCAATACCTTGCGCCAGATCATCCAGTGCCCTTCACCGATCAGCTAAAACAGCTGGTCGAGCTACATAGGGTGGCCGAACTGGCCATGAAGGATTTAATAATCCGTTTGTGGCCTGCCAGAGTTATACCTAGCAGCTACTTCGGACTCGTGAAGCGGCTGGTATGTGCCTGCCCTCGGCTGGACATCGTCAAGAGGTCGGCATGCATCGAGGGTGCGCGCATGGCCTTCACCCGCGTCAAGGTGTGGTGGGCGAAGATGGATGGCGTCAAGCTTGTGACCGAAGGGCCACCTGAAGGCAAGGAGCACCGCAAGCTGGAGCAGTATTTTGAAGATGTCCTGGAGGGGTCCCGCATTGTGGCGATGTAGTGTGCGCAAGACATTATTTTTGAATGAACATATTCATGTTGTCTCTGCCTTGTATGATGAAACACATTTTTTATGTAATGTAATGTTTGTTTGAAATTTTTCACCTCCCGTGCGGCCGTATTGTGTGAAATCTGAGAGTTGGCCAGTCGTCGGCTTCTACCCCCATGTAGGAAGTACAGGGGTGTTCGGGATATAATCTAAACACTCTTGATCCAATTGTTTGGTCCTTGAAGGAGGTGTTTAGCGCAGCAAACCAGGCAATCAGACTATTCAGCTTGAACACCCTCACTTAGGCATAGGTGTTTGATGATAGAAATTTAGGCGCAGCCCCTGATATCCGGACTAGGAAGCTATAAACACCTGATCGGTTAAGTACCAATCCCTCTAATAATGCGAAAAAAAATCTCTAACGATTTGAGACCTCCGAAGAGCTGACCGGCTCTCGCCGCATCATGACAGTCAGTTTTCGGCTTTCTCTATCGAGGTGCTCATCCGGGTAAACCAGGGCACAATCGCATTAGTTCTCCCTTTACTACCCTAGCCGATATAGCGGAATGTAGGGTAGCAAGTACAGGAGCCGGGCAACCCAACTATTGACCAAAGACATGATTCAGAGCCAGTGCATATAGTGCTAAATTTGGGGTGCCGAACATTAGAAAGTGTTCGGACTTTGTTGCCGTGTTGTGGGGCACTATGAAGCCCCTGGCAAATTGGAACGTACCAAAGTGTACGGGTGATATCTGATAAGATTAAAAAAGAAGAAGAAGGAAAACATAAAAAAGAGCAAGGGGAATGAGCCAAGGCCGTAGAATTTGGGCCGCAAACTGTTTCCGTTATAATTTGATTAATATGTTGAAGCGCATTGGTACAAATAGTGCAATAAGCAATGGGCTGAGCCACGACCAAGAGAGAGCTACGTGCGGGTCCTGAAAATAGGTAGAGTGGTTGTTAAAGAAACCACCTCAAATAATTTCCATATATGTCTGTGCTTCGTGCCATCTTGGTATATTTATCCTTTAAAAGGACTGGTGATTGGGCCACCAGAGGGAGCCTATGGAAAGAAAACCTGAAAAGGAGAAAAGGAAACAGTGAGAGTATGTGTCGTCCGGGAGCGGTCGAGCCGTATTGTGGATCACATGCTAGTTATGCCTCTGACTATGCCCATGGTATCTTGAATGCGTAGTTATGTACGCGTGGTACGAACGCCGCTAATTGATCGGGACTGAGACGGAGGCTGAATTGCTAGTCGAGCTCTTGACGAGCTGAGCTGTCCTGCTACAGAGTAGTCCGGACTCTCTTGACAGTGTCCTGGGGCTCGACCGCCGAATTGAGGTTTTGCTTGAAAAGGCCGCTCTATACTTCTGCTGCAAGGGCAGCGGTGTGCTCCTCAGTGCGGAGGGAGCGTTCCGTGTTTCCATTAACTGTTATGATGCCATGTGGTCCTGGCATCTTGAGCTTGAGGTAGGCATAGCGTGGTACAACGTTGAATTGAGCAAATGCGGTTTGTCCGAGCAGTGTGTGATAGCCGCCGCGAAAGGGGACAACATCGAAGATTAAATCCTCGCTTCGGAAGTTGTCCGACGATCCAAATACAACCTCCAGTGTGATTGAGCCCATACAGCGGGCCTCTACACCTGGTATGACTCCTTTAAAGGTAGTATTTGTGGGCTTGATCCTTGATGGATTAATGCCCATTTTGCGCCATATGTCCTGATAGAGCAGATTGAGACTGCTACCGCCATCCATGAGGACGCGCGTCAGGTGGAATCCATCAATGATTGGGCCGAGGACCAGTGCAGCTGAGCCACCGTGATGAATATTGGTCGGATGGTCCCTGCGATCGAAGATGGCCATGGATTGAATTTATGGGCGACATTTTGGGGCGACTGGCTCTATCGCATAGACGTCCCGGAGCGCGCGCTTGCGCTCCCTCTTGGGGATGTCTGTAGCATATATCATATTCACCATTTTGACCTGAGGGGGAAACTTCTTTTGTCCCCCTGTGTTCGGCTGCTCGGACTCCTCATCACCGTCCTCGCTTTGCGATCCCTTTTCCTTATTCTCAGCGTTTAATTTGCCGGCCTATTTGAAAACCCAACAATCTCTGTTGGTATGATTGGCTGGTTTGTCTGGGGTGCCATGGATCTGGCACGGACGATCGAGTATGCGGTCCAAGCTGGATGGTGCTTGATTGTTTCTTTTATATGGATTCTTCCGCTGACCGGACTTGGAGCCACTGAATCCGACGTTGACTGTGGTGTCAGCGGTGTTATCGCCATTGTTTCAACGTTTGTGTCTACTATGTCGGAGCTTGCCGCTGCTATTTTTGGCCTCGGAGGCGCCCGTTTCATTTGTTGTATTTTTGCTACAGGCCATCCAGCTATCCTCACCCGCGCAAAAGCGGGTCATGAGTGCCGTGAGGGCTGCCATGGACTTTGGCTTTTCCTGGCCGAGGTGGCGGGCGAGCCATTCGTCACGGATGCTATGTTTAAAGGCCACTAGGGCTTCGGCATCCGGACAGTCGACTATCTGGTTCTTTTTAGTTAGGAACCTAGTCCAGAATTTCCTGGATGACTCCCCAGGCTGTTGAACTATGTGACTTAAGTCATCGGCATCTGGTGGCCGGACATATGTACCTTGGAAGTTGTCCAAGAAGGCTTCTTCCAAGTCCTCCCAGCCGCTAATAGAATTTTCAGGCAGACTGTTTAACCAGTGCCGAGCTGGCCCTTTTAGTTTAACGGGAGGTATTTGATGGCGTCGAGGTCATCTCCCCGAGCCATATGAATGTGGAGAATAAAGTCCTCGATCCACACCACGGGGTCAGTTGTTCCATCGTATGATTCGATGTTTACGGGTTTAAACCCTTCTGGGAATTCATGATCCATTACTTCGTCAGTGAAGCAAAGAGGGTGTGCGGCGCCTCTATATCGGGCCGCATCGCGACGTAGATCTGATGGAGTCTGTCTGCGGCATTCGGCTCATGCATGACTAGGTTTGTCACGTCCGGATAGATAGCCATCGACATGTGTCGAGGCATGTCCTCGCGATCCGTAGATCGATCTGGTATATCCCGCTCTGTTGTTCAGGTCCCGTCGAAGGTCATATGTGTGACCACGAGCTATTTTATCTCTGCCTTTATAATGAGGCGGGGCAGGCTGGTATTCGGCTTTGGTTGCCGCTTTATCCCGACCACGTGGTGGTCGGTCGGCCCCATTGCATGATGATGGTATGGGCTCCAGCGCCTCATCATCGAACTTAGGTAGCAATTTGCGCTTTGGGAAACTTTTGGCTGGGCGCTTAAGGCCGTATTCCTCGGCTATCAGGACATCAGTCCATCTATCATTTAGCAGATCTTGATCAGCTTGAAGCTGCTGCTGCTTCTTTTTCAGGCTTCTTGCAGTGGCTATTAGCTGACGCTTGAAGCGCTCCTGCTCAAGAGGTTCCCCAGGCACGATGAAATCCTCGTTGCCGAGGCTCACTTCATCCTTGGAGAGTGGAAGTTAATTGCTGTCCTCTGAGTCTTCGTTTATGGCCTGTTTGTCGGGGCTAACTTGCCCATATTCCCGTTCTTCTTGTTCGGAAGTTGCTTCAACAGGGTTTTCATTATCTTCAGCATCGTCCGGAGTATTAGCTTCTCTTGTGCCGGTATTGCTATCTTTTGCACGACGTGACTTAGAGCGGCACCGCTGACGTCGACGCTTAGGTTGTGTCCCAGGAGGTTTATCCTCGACTGGATCTTCTTTGTCGTCGTCATTAGGTTCTTTAGGTGTATCCACCATGTACACATCGTACGAAGAAGTGGCCGTCTAGCATCCGGTGAACGGTGGGTTTTGGCCATGCTCCTCATCCGCATCGTCGTCCATACCGTCGATGTCTTCGGAACCGTAATCGAGCATGTCGGTTAAGTCTTCGATAGTGGCTATGAAGTGGGTGGTGGGTGGGAAGCGAAATTCCCCGTCATCAACTTCTAGTTCGAACTGGATATAGTTCGGCTATGAATCCCCCGCCAAGGATAGATTTTTTAATGAGTTCAGCACATCGCCCAAAGGCGAGTGCGGGAAGATGTCCGCGGCGCTGAATTCGGCGATCGATGACCGATCATGCTTGACAGGTGCGGACGCACATAGTTCAGAACTTATAGCCAAAAACGAGTCTGATGTTTGAGTGACATAGGCATTGCCGGAGGTTAGGTCTGTGTGCGGCTCCAACACCATGGAGTCTGCGGCCTCTGTGGCGGGATTGAGCTTCCCATCTATGGATGGCGCGACCTGCTCCGGATCTAAGGCCGGAGCGATCATGGGTGCAATTTCCTGGGTATGGCCCGGTGACAGATCTAAGTCATGTTCATCGAGGTGAAGGGGAGCGGCTGCTGTGGTCTCAAATCCGTCGAAGATCAAGTCTCCGCGGATATGCGTGACGTAGTTCAGGCTGCCGAATATGACCTGACGGCCAGGGGCGTAGTTGTTGATCTGCTCCAGATGGCCAAGCGAGTTGGCCCGCAGTGCAAAGCCGCCGAACACGAAGATCTGTCCAGGGAGGAAGACTTCCCCTTGGACCGCATTATGTAGATGATTGAAGGATCCATTAAACCTTTTGAGGACGACATAGTGGAACTCTCAATGAAAGCACCAATGTCGGTGTCAAAACCAGCGGATCACGGGTAAGGGGTGCCGAACTGTGCATCTAAGGTTGATGGTAACAGGAGACAGGGGACACAATGTTTACCCAGGTTCGGGCCCTCTCTATGGAGGTAATACCCTACTTCATGCTTGATTGATCTTGATGAGTATGAGTATTACAAGAGTTGATCTACCACGAGATCGTAATGGCTAAACCCTAGAAGTCTAGCATGTATGACTATGATTATGATTGTATATCCCTATTCGGACTAAGCCCCCCGGTTTATATAGACACTGGAGAGGACTAGGGTTGTACAACGTCGGTTACAGAGAAAGGAATCTTCATATTCGGTCGCCAAGCTTGCCTTCCACGCCAAGGAGAGTCCTCCGGACACGGGAGAGTCTTCG
>NW_024121057.1:0-12968 GCF_003073215.2 Triticum urartu
CCAGGTACCACTTTACAATCTAGGCAAGCACACGTGTCTTCTCTTCTCTCGAGGATGAAATAAATCTGCTAGAGTGTTGGCCCCTATTAAAAGCCACCTAATGGGATTCTCTCTTCTTAAAAAGGGTGTTAGCTACTATCATGTTGTAGGCTAAATCAAAGCTTAAGACATCCTCTCCTTGATTCCTGTTGCCATAACCAAAGCCCCCATGCACCCCTTCAAAACCTGTGTTAGATGTACACACGTGGCCATTAAGGTCTCCCCCCGTGAGGAGCTTCTCACCAATAGGTTCACTCCTAACCATGCCCTCCAGGCCTTCCCAAAACTCCATCTCGATGCTCTCATTGCGGCCTACTTGCGGGGCATATGCGCTGATAACATTGAGAACTAAGTCCCAAACTACCACCTTGACCAGGATAATCCGGCCTCTTGACATCTACAACTCCATACTTGAGGCTCTTGTTGATCAAAATGCCTACCCCATTTTTTTTTGTAGTTGTCCCCGTGAACCACAGCTTGACGCCACTATCCTCCACCTTCGTCGCCTTTTGTCCCTTCCATTTGGTTTCTTGTACGCATAGGATCTCAACATCTCTCCTCGTTGTTGTATCAACTAACTCCTGCAACTTGCCCGTCAGGGACCCTACAATCTACATTCCAACTACCTAAGATGATCCTACTTGGCTCGGCTAGCTTCCTTACCCTTCGCACTAGTCGAGTCAAATGCGAGGATCCTTGCTCACTTTTCACTACACCCGGACGTCGATGTAGCGCGCCACTAAGGATGCGACGACCCGATCCTTGCTCACTTTTCACTACACTCGGGCGTCGATGTAGCGTGGATGCGACGATCCGATGCTTGCTCACTTGTCACCGTATCCAGATCAAGATACGGCGCACCACCAAGGGGGTGACGGCCCGGCCCTTACCCATTTAAAACCACACCCGCGTTCAGACATGTCGCGTCGCAAAGAGGGTTACGCCCCAACGAAGTCCTTTTGGGTTTCATCTCCATAAGAGTGGCTTTGTTTTGACGTTGGCTCACCAAGCCTATCACAACCCTCCTCCTTTGCACGGGCTTGGGACTGGCTATGTTGAGACAACATAGGCGGAGTTAGTCATGACACAGTCTATTATAAAAAATAATTATTTAATTATTTAACGGATTTGCGCCACTCTTTAGACTATTTTTGTTCAATTATGTGGACCATATAGACAAGCATGATCCGCCTTTCTTGTGGGTTCTTCTTTCTATAGCTTCTAATATCAGTTGTATCGTAAATACTTGACTGATCATTTTATGTTTCTTCATTCAGAAAATCTAGCGATGATGGCATATCATCCTGGGATTGGAAATTAAGGGGTGATCGTTCAACATACCATGCTTTGTTTCCTCGAGCATGGACTGTTTATGATGGTAATGCTACTCATTTATTTTAGTAAGAAATCACTCCAAGCAGTAAGATGGACATCATGATAAAAATATCGCTCCAGTTTCCTTATCTTATGACTCATAGGCCATAGTTTTTAGTTGGGCATGCACAATACCTGTATATGATGTTTGAGCTTTCCACATCTGTCTATTATATATTATATATATACACTAAAAGAACAATATGGTAGAAAATAGAGAAGTATGCTAGAAATTTCTGCAAAAAAGCAAAACAACTAATCTTTGATCTGGTAGACCGTCTCTTTATTAGTAGATCACAACCGTTCGATCTATATAATGGTACCTAAACAGATCATACCCATTAGATCAACATAAATGTACCTAAATGATCGTACCCATTAGATCTAGTACATAAGCATGCCTAAACCGATCCCATCTGTTAGATCTGTATAAACGAACCTATGATTCTTCATAATTGTGCCTAAACATATCACACCTATTAGATCTTCATAATTGTACCTACGCAAGATCATTAATGCTAGATTGCGTAACTATAGCTACATTGTACCTACAGTCCTACACAGATCATAGCAAGTATATTTTGTAACTATAGCTACATAAATCACAAATGATAGATCATCATAGTTGCATTTAGAAAAATCTCACATGCAAAAGTATTTTTAAGCGCACATGTTAATTATTATTATTTGAACTATAAACGATAGTACATGCATGCTACATGTTATTTAAATAACTTAGACCCACCACATACATTAATGATGTGCAATGGATACATGACTCCTATAAAAATATAGTAAAAAATTTCCTTTTACCATCTTATGCTCTGTAAATATTAGACTACCGACAACATATTCTTTAGGACGATACGCTAAAAAAGTGGTTGGAAAGTTATTAGGCTCAAGCATGAGCATTGGCGAAGGAGTGCATAAGCATTGATTATTACCCCCTTCGTTCCTTTATATAGGGTGCATTTGTTTTTCCAAAAGTTAAACGAGTGCATGTTTGACCAAGTTTTTAGAAAAATATATCAATATCCACAATACAAAATTCATATCATTTGATCCATCATGAAGAGTAGTTTCATATTTTATCTACTAGGCATTGCAGATGTTGTTATTTTATTCTATAATCTTGGTCAAACATTCAAATGGTTGACTTGCACAGAAATCAATACACCTTATATTCTGGAACAGAGGGAGTAGAACCTAAGGATTGAAGGCTGAGGGTGCTGGCCATTGATTTTTTAAATTTTTTGTTTTAATTATAAGGGAAGGATCCAACTGTATAAGCAAAATCTCAGTGCAAGCATAATTCGAGGAGGATATGAACAGAAGCAGATAAAATGACATATGGCAAATAACACGTCGTTTTAGACATGGATACTGGCCTGCGCTAGCAACCATATGAGAATTGATCTAGCCGGTCTGCATATTGCGGGTTAGTTTGATTGGAGTCATCCACACCTACGGTATAAACAGGTTATTGAGAAACAAAAACTGTATCATTAGATTTTTCTAAATATTTTATAATTCTTTTGTTATTTCTTAGCAACATAATCATATATTCATATACAAGATGAAGGTTGAAGTTACTGCTTAGGACTGTATCCGTGTCTAAAACGACGTGTTATTTGCAGTGAAGGGGGTAAATGCAGGATTTTTTTGTATAAGATAAAAAATAAATACTAAACACTTCCGCCACTAAAATATAAACCACTAAGTTCTTTTAGTATGAATTATGAGGCACATCATTAAAGGTAGGTGCTAATGAGACTCACAAGTTCTTATCCATTTGATTTAAAAGGTGAACCTGATCCTGAATTGAAATTATCTTGCCGTCAAATATCTCCATTTATTCCCCACAACTACGAAGAGAGTAGTCTCCCAGTCTCCATTTTTGTCTACACTGTAAGTTCTTCATTACTTGTAGGAGCAATGTTTATTATGGCACAATATCGACTTAATGTTTCACATGTCTGAAATTTGAACTCCTCGTTTTATAAGCTTGTATGCAGAGCTCGTGTATGTTTATGGAGAGTGTATATGCTGTTAACACACTGAGAGTATTACTGTACATTTGACTACTGTGGCATGACCACCAATTTTACTAGAGAATTTTGATTTCGCATCATGCCTTTTCTTATTAATAACTGCTGCCTTATGTAGTATCTGTAATCTTATGTTTGTATGGGTATGAAAATTGTGCAGCTAGTGAATACCGGAAAGGAAAGGGCAAAAGTCAGCCTAGTAATGACCTGGGCGGTAGTAACTGCTACTCTTTTACTCCAATGTTCTTATGTAATATTGTCTTCTGTTTCTTTGATTTAATCATGTTCTGTTCTTGATGCAAACCCAGAATTCTATTGGTGGACTTTCACATCAGTCTGGCGGTCATGTAAATGAACCATTCATGTCAGTTGGGGCTTCGCTTAACGTTTACAGTTTATGATATAACTAAAAATATAGTGAAATGATTTGCAATCTGTTTCGTATGCAGTGGAGAAAATGGAATTTCTGGTGTTCTCCTACATCACAAGTAAGTCATCAACTGTCCATAATTGTCTTTTCTATGGTCATTTGGCAGATTTCCTTAAGCATTTCTGTGAAGTGTCAACTGCAAAGTAAGAGCTTCTAGCTGATCATTGTTTGCAACAGTATCTCCACACTGGCTTGTTCTGATCGATTTGGGGACTGATTTTTTTCAGTGACATAACGTATTCTCATCCATATATTTGTATTAGAAGCACCCACAATCTCTGTCTAAAGAAGCAATAAGTTTTTGCCAGATACATGATGTTCTCTGCATGTTTCTTCTAATCTACTGTTTTGCTTGTCTAGCAATAATTATCAATTAAAAACGTTGCAGGACTGCCAACAATAATCCTCCAGTAACATTTGCTGTTGCTGCACGTGAAAACCAAAATGTTGATGTCACAGTGTTGCCAATTTTTGGGCTTTCTGGAGAAAGTTCAGTCACTGCTAAGGAGATGTGGGGCACAATGGTCCAGGTGATTTTTCCTTTTGTCCTACAGTCATTTAGTAGACTGCACCTCTTTTTTGTAGCCTTGGTATTTGGATATTCATGCAAAGAAGTGAAATCATACATTGAAGATTGAACTGATTTGTCTATTTGAAATAAACAAATACTGGCAAAAATATTTGATTGTACTATGTCTTATCATATGATTTTTGAAAGGGTGGTTGCTTTGACCGAGATAATTTCAATGCTGGCCCCAGCATGCCTTCTTCAGTGGGTGATACAGTTTGTGCAGCAGTTTCTGCTTCAACCTGGGTTGAACCACATGGAAGATGTACGGTTGTATTTGCGTTGGCTTGGTCTTCTCCCGAGGTTAAATTTAAGAAGGGAAGTAGGTACCATAGGTAAATTCTATTTTCCAAACTTCTTATGTTTGGTGATAATAATGCTAAATCCAAATGAGTATGTTGATTCATCTCTTCTGAACTTCAAAGCTCTTGTGAACAATGTAGGTGATAACTTGTATCTTCTGCACATCTCATTAGTTTATCCTCCATCCTTACTGTAGCATTATACTTCACAGAACAGTGATTGTGATTGTAGAACTTAAATCCAATTCCATAGTGTCTACTGTGAATGCTTAATTTATAATTCTGCTACCTTTTCTCAAACTTTCTGTGTTTATTTATCTGATATATACTAAGATCAATAAGACCAGCTGTTCCATTTGTTTAATAAGGCTTGATTTCGTGCTCTGTTGGCAGGAGATATACGAAGTTCTACGGAACTTCTCCAAGATCTGCTATAAACCTGGCGCAAGATGCCTTGATGAGTATGTTTTTGTTTTTAAAATTTGTGGCATAAATTTGGTATATTGTTGACTATAGCAGTTAATTTTCTCCTCATACATGAAGATTATGGTTTGATTACTCTGTTCTAGCGGTGCTCTCTCTGTTGAGATATTTTTCTGGTTAATTTATTACTTCTGAATTCCCATCTGATTGACAGAGTACAAGCATTGGGAAGAGGAAATCGATAAGTGGCAGACCCCAATTCTCCGTGATGAGAGGCTTCCAGAATGGTACAGTATAATACTTGTGCATGACTTACACTCGTAACTGTTTCTAAGATTATTAAGGAAATAGTCTACTTTCTGCCCCCAAAGTATCACAAATGTCCTCTTAACCCCCTAAGGGCATCTCCATTGCTGGGCGCCTGCGTGGACGCTTATAAATAAAAAGATAATTCTCATAAAATAAGAAAGAAGCTTAGTGCTTTCTAACCCAACGGCAAGCGCTAACGAGGGACGCTAATTAATTGCAGAAGTAGCAGAAAAACTGATCGCTACATGCATGGCTGTGGGAAAAAAAAAGGCAAAGCGCCCGCCTCCAGCTTTTGCGTTGCTGCCAGGTTAGACGCTAGGATTTTGTAGTCCAACTGCCGACCGGGCAGGATATTTATCCTAGCGCCCAGGCTTAGCGCCCGGCGTTGTAGATGCCCTAATAATCTATATTTTGCATTGTTACATCTCGGAGTTTTAATACTGGATCACTTCTCTAGGAGGGGGTTTTAGGAGTCGTCCTCTGTTCTTGTCTACTGGGGCATTATAGGCTACTCTCTCATTTCTTCTCTTTGGCTGTAAATCAATCAATTATCTATGCATAAGCCTCTCCGCCTGCTTGTCTTGCTTGGCGACCAAGGTGCCATCTTCTCTCCCGGATCTTCCTCATCGTGCATGCTAGTTGTTGCAGTATTGTGGCCGTTCATCCCACTCGGATGGTTTGAGGTATCTGATTCCAAAAGCTCCACCGTAATCCTAAGACACGTGATAGTCACGTCAGCTATGCATGCCTCGTGGGCTGTCATGCAAAGCCGAGTCGGACCGGGTCATATGCCCATCATTGATGGCCCTCGAGATTGGGATGATAACCGCAGAGGGCCAGGCCGTCTGCCCGCCCTCCACGGCCCTAATATTCAAACTGCTTACCTTTACCACTGACTGAAAGCCCATCGATGACAAAGATGAAGAAGCCACCACTCCCCGCACCGTTGACGAGGACAGCTGTGACCCTGCCGATGATACAACATCTTTCCATCCTGCCGTGGAGATCACGTCGCCGAGGACGACAGGCTCCTGTGGTACCACCTGGAGAGGGCCCTTCCAACGCCTCAGCTCCGGTGACGGTCGCTGCTTCACCACGCACGCTGCAGTCGGCGATCCTGCGAACACGCCGTCAGACGCCAACAGCACAACGGTCGGATCAGTGCTGGGCACCATGGGGTCAACGACTAAGCCGCCTCTGAGACGGAGTAGGCAACGACGAGCACAGTAAAAATATTTACCGATGGGATCGTCCCTCCACCCCCCCACCCCTTGACCGTCCCTCCTTTTTTTGCGTTCATAATTGTTCAAAGTTCAGGGTGGTTAATTATTCAGAAAATTAGTTCATGGTCAACCTGAGGTGTGATACTCTTTGGCCTTTGGGGGAGTGAGGTGGACAGTTTCCAATTATTAATCACATGGAATTTGAGCCTTCACTTCATACGTCTTTTAGAGAATATATACTTTTTTGTCTATAGCTTTAGCCATGTACGATAAATATATATTTATGCGCTACATTGTACTTTATTCTTGCAGGTACAAAATTACTCTCTTCAATGAGTTATACTTCCTAGTAGCGGGAGGAACTGTTTGGATTGGTAATCATCTCTCCAGATCCTTGTTCCTGATTTTCCTTTTCTCTCTGTTGAAGTGTTGATAGGATTTGACTTGGTAGTCTCATCTTGGAATGTCCTTGTCCAGACCTCACCTTCAAGTTAACAACCCCTTTGTAGCACAGTATTTATTTTACATGAGCGGAGACATTGCAACACAAATTTGTATTTTCTCCATTCATGAATATTCATGTGGAGTATTCCACATGAACTATCACTTGGTTATTTCTATGTAGAAATAGTTCACTGCAATACGAAGCTGTTTAGAACAAGAAAAAACCAATTCCTCAGGAAATAGTTTTTTTTGGAACGAACAAGTTCTTACTGATCTATATAGCACATTTTTTCAAGGCTAAGTTCTTTTGTAACAAAGAAAACTTACTCGATGTGATTGGTTCCCCAGAGTATATTAACACAGAACTAAATTAATCTTGTCATTTTAATTGCATCTACTCTCATGAATGGTGACAATGCCAAAAGTATAATTTATGTGTATGCTTTTATAATGTAGTTTTGTAATTACTGATCTAGTGTATGTACTCCCAGACAGTGATTTGAGTTCAAGTCTACCTGAGGACAGTGATTTGCCACTTCATAACAGCACTTGCAACTCTACCGTTCCACTTATTGGTTCTAGCCCACCTGATTTTGATGACAAAGAAAATGTTGGGAAGTTTTTGTACCTTGAAGGAGTGGAGTACTTCATGTGGTGCACTTACGATGTACACTTCTATGCTTCATTTGCTCTGTTGGATCTCTTTCCTAAGATTGAGCTGAGTATTCAACGGGACTTTGCTAGAGCTGTTTTGCGTGAAGATAGAACTAGAGTCAGATTTCTTGCTGATGGTACATGGGGCACACGCAAAGTAATTGGTGCTGTTCCCCATGATCTCGGAGCACATGATCCTTGGCATGAATTGAATGCATACAATATACATGATACAAGTAGATGGAAAGATCTGAATCCCAAGTTTGTGCTCCAGGTTTACAGGGATTTTGCTGCAACAGACGACATGTCATTTGGCAAGGATGTCTGGCCTGCAGTTTGTACTGCTATGGAATACATTGAACAGTTTGATCGTGATGGTGATTGTATGATTGAGAATGATGGTTTTCCTGATCAAACTTATGATGCTTGGACTGTTCTTGGAGTAAGTGCCTACTGTGGTTGTCTTTGGCTTGCTGCCCTTCAAGCTGCAGCCGCAATGGCCCGCAGCCTTGGACATGATGACTATGCTGACAGGTGCATGGTAAAATTTGCGAAGGCTAAACACGTGTTTGAAGCCAAGTTGTGGAATGGTTCATATTTCAATTATGACAGTGGAACAAGTTACAGTAGCCGCTCCATCCAGGCAGATCAGTTGGCCGGACAATGGTACACTGCATCATCTGGCTTGCCACCTCTGTTTGATGAGGACAGGATAAAATGCACGCTTCAGAAAATATTTGACTATAATGTGATGAGGGTGAAAGGAGGACGCATTGGAGCAGTCAATGGTATGCACCCAAATGGGAAGGTAGACGAGACATGTATGCAGTCAAGAGAAATCTGGACTGGAGTAACATACAGTTTAGCTGCAACGATGCTGCTCCACGGAATGGAGGATCAGGCTTTCACTACAGCGCAAGGCATTTTTCTTGCAGGATGGTCTGAAGAGGGCTATGGGTATATACCTTGTTTCATCACTAGCTTTTAAAGTTTTAGTGTTTCACATATATTTGCTTTTGATCAGGATCATGCTTTTTAGTGCTGATGGTTGCCCTATCTTAAATTCTTAATTCATCTAATAATGGCTATGATTTCATTAAATACCACTTGTTCACTGGTTGTTGGATATAATCATATAGGGACTCAATTTATTTGAGATAACTGGTTGGATATAAGCTATAAATAGTTAACATATCACTTCAATCAGGTATTGGTTTCAAACTCCAGAAGCATGGACTATTGATGGCCACTATAGATCTCTGATATATATGCGCCCGCTTGCGATATGGGCAATGCAGCATGTGCTGTCTCCTCCAAGGGCGATCCTCGAGGCCCCAAAGGTAAATACAATGGAGAGGGCCTACGTTTCTCCTGGTGCGCTCCAGTTTCTCCAGGATAGCGTCAGGAAGATCACTCCCAAGAGTGGCTGTTTTTGAGCCAATGTGTGTGTAGTCTGTGGTTGCTAGTGTGATTAGAGATTTAGCTCAATTATTCCTGTACATGCATGTGTAAAGAAATGCAGAGTAGTAATTTCCTTTCCGCGGAGGGAACTTCATGTGCAACCAAGCTTGTCTTGTATATTGTGATCACTGTCAGTGAACCCAACTCTGTGCAGTACTGTACATAATATGTATAGACCCCATGCGTTGTTGTGGTTGATGAAAACTTGGGTTGATAACATGACAACCAAAACTAGAAATACATATGACTTATTATATCGGATTATGTATAACTGTAAAATATGTATTGAATACAAGTAGAATAATTGAATGGAGAACATTTTCCCATGCATGGTTGAATGTTGTGGTGGATTTTTTTTTCTCATGCATGATTGCATGTTAAGGTTGGCCTTTCCTATTTGTATTTATATGATGAGGTGGCATGCTTGCATGTTGAGATAAATAAGTTAGTGGAGATAACTCACTTAGGTAGAAAGTGAAAAATCTCATCTCTATGGTTTCGTCCTTTAAAAAAAACTTCGTTTTTGTCTTGTCGATAATGTTGTGTGGTACCTTGCCATATCTTACAGATTCACATAAGAAGGGATCTGGGTCTCATGGCATCACTAGAAATCCAAGTTTGGCCGGGGTGTGTGTTTTAGTGACGAATTTGATTATATTTGGATCCTAGGTCTAATTTAATAGGTTTTTTCAGCGTTGCTAACAAACGAATGTTGGGTTTTTAAGCAATCGCAGTGAACACCCTTAGGACAGCCAAAACCCGATCAACGCATGGCAATTACTCTGTGTAGCGTGGCAATTTTTTCTGCCATTTTCTTTTACTATGTGGCATTTTTTGTTTTAGAGCATGACAAATCCATTACAACGTGTCAATTTTATCTTTTTTGCATGACAATTCTGGATGTTCACTGAAAAATCTTTAAATCTGCCCCCATCATTTTAGCATATCCTTTTCTTCATTGTCATGGAAGTTCGTCAAAGAATGTTCTTGTTTTTCATTGGAAAAACCAACAGCGACATCAAGATCAATCTCCTTTCTCTTTTGGGAGCAGATCAATCTCCTTTCTCCTTTTGGGAGCAAAGCTGAAAAATGGGAAATTCCAATGATACTTCGTTCATCAGAATGTTGATTCCTCACAATTATACTTTGTGATGTTACGGAACCATGGCAATTAGGATCTCAAGAAGCCGCAAACACCTATGATACAAGGATCATTGACTTACATCATTGGTTTTTGTATCATGGATGTTGGTTCGTGCTTTATGGCATTTCAACGGAGCAAACTAATCCAATGCCACAAAGGTCTAATCAAATAATTGCACGATTTGTTTTTTGGGGTGAAATGTGTGGGGCATGTATGTTGACATGGATAGGCTGCGTGTTAGTGGTGTCGATATACTAAAAAAAACTTGGTTCCCTCCGAGCACACCAAAATGGGTCTCACATGAAAATATATCCATAGTTAAGTTGTTGCCGATGTTGAAGAAGTTTGGCCTCGTCCAGTTATGCTATGAGTCAATCAAGCCAATCATGGATTACTCACAAGAATCAAAGAAATGCTCCAAGCATGACACTTGACATCTCGATGAATTCCCGAGCACGACCAAGCTCCCGAGCAACGGCCAAGGCCACCGACATGGCCACCCGGGCTTAAGTGGTTGGATCAGCCAAAGTAAATTTGCCTATGTTAAACGTAGGATTTGTGGGAACTGGCTCAACCCTCTAGGGGTGGCCTATCACATATATTTATAAGGTTACACAATATACAGATTACACAGTTGGGCTACGCTACAAAGTCTAACACCCTCCCTCAATCTCAACTCACTCCTGATGAATCTAGAAGGTTGAGATTGCACCTACAGACCTCAAACATGGGAGAAGGTAGAGACTTGGTGAAGATGTCTGCAAGTTGATCCTTCGAGGAGATAAACTTGATTTGTAGTAGCTTCTGTGCAACACGTTCCCTCCCAAAATGATAGTCAATCTCAATATGTTTGGTTCGTGCATGAAACCCCGGGTTTGTCGAAAGGAATGTAGCACCGATGTTGTCACACCAAAGAACCGGAGGATGTGACTGGGAGATTCCCAGCTCTCGAAGCAAAGACTCAATCCAGATAAGCTCAGCGGTCGCATTGGCAACAGCTTTGTACTCGGCTTCCGTGCTGCTGCGAGAAACAGTGGCTTGCTTGCGTGCACTCCAGGCGATCAAATTAGGACCAAAAATACAGCATATCCCCCCGTGGATCGCCTGTCATCCGGACACCCAGCCCAATCAGCATCTAAGAATGCAGATAGAACAGCAGAGGAACTAGGTCGCAGATGAAGACCATAGGAGACAGTGAGACGCACATAACGAAGAATGCGCTTCACAGCAGACCAGTGCACATCAGTAGGGGCATGAAGATACTGACGCACCCTGTTAACCGCAAAGGAAAGATCAGGACGTGTGATAGTCAGATACTGCAAGCCACCAACAATACTCCGATACTCTGTAGCATCCGTAGGAGACAAAATAGTACCAGCAGTAGCCGAGAGCTTATCAGTAGAGGACATGGGCGTGGGAGATGGCTTACACTTGAGCATACCAGCATGGCGCAAGAGGTCAAGGGAGTACTTCTGAGTGAGAGCTAAGCTGCCACGAGACTGATGTGCAACTTCAATACCCAGGAAGAAGTGTAGCTGTCCCAAATCTTTTACCGCAAAATCTCTGCCAAGTGCAGTCACAAGAGCATCAGCAGCCGTTGCAGAGGAGTTGACCAGAATAATGTCATCGACGTACACAAGCAAATATACAGTCACACTGGGGTGCTGAAACAAGAACAGCGAGCTGTCAGCTGTCGACGGAACAAAGCCATGAGTACGAAGAGCCGAAGCTAGGCGAGCATGCCAGGCATGAGGCGCCTGTTTCAGTCCATATAGAGCCTTCGTCAGACGACAGAGATCATGAGGCTGAGCGTGATCAACAAACCCTGATGGCTGCCGCATGTAAACCTCCTCTTCAAGCAGTCCATGGAGAAAAGCATTCTGAACATCAAGCTGTCGAAGAGACCAACCACAAGATACTGCAAGAGACAGGAGAAGCCGAATAGTAGTAGGCTTAACAACTGGGCTGAATGTATCCTCATAGTCCAAACCCTGACGCTGTTTAAACCCTCTAGCCACAAGACGCGCCTTGTAGCGCTCAATAGATCCGTCCGCATGTCTCTTGACTTTAAAAACCCACTTCGAATCAATGATGTTGACACGAGGCGGAGGAGGAACCAGTGTCCATGTCTCATTATGCATAAAGGCGTGGTACGCTTCACCCATTGCGCCCCGCCAGTGAGGAATACTCATAGCGGCCTCATAGTTGCGTGGTTCATCATTGGGATTTGCAACAGAATGAGCAAGACAGGCAGCCAAATATGTGACAGTACCATCATGACGCTGCTTGGGTTGAACAATACCGCTGCGGCTGTGAGTATGCGGACGTTGCGGGGCAACGGGAACAGGAGCCGGCGGCACCAATACTGGAGATGACGATGGTAGGTCGGGCGACGGGGGACCAGACACAGACCCAGGCGAGGCGATGGTAGGCCCAGCCGACCCAGGTGAGAGGGGCGGCAGGGACATACGACTAGGCGACGGCGGCAATGATGGAGGCGAGGCCGGGCGTGGAGACGGTGGCAAGGACCGCCCGCGCCCCCCAGGCGA
>NW_024121058.1:0-8740 GCF_003073215.2 Triticum urartu
CCGTCCCCTTCCGCGCCCAGATTGCTCAAACCCCTAATTCGCCGCCAACCCAAGCAAAGTTCGGATCTCCCCTCGTCTCGTCTCTTTCCCCACCTATGTGCCAGCCGACGACGACGAAGTCGAAGGTCGCGCTTCACCACCGCACCTGAGCTACCTCATGTACGCCCTCGTCCACCGTACTGGGTGGTCCACCAACAACGTCGGCCACCCCTACTGACGTGCCTCACAGACACCGACTTCCACTGCATCAGGCGCGCTTCACCGACGCTGTCTCCCACCTCACCGGGGCTACTTCACCGAGACCATCGTCGCACCTCTGCCCCCCGAGGCTGTTGGGGCTTCACCAACGGTCTCGCCCACCGCATCGTCGTGCTTCGCTGCCACTCAAGATCTACTTCTGTGAACGGCCAGCAAACGCCAACGCATCACCCTCAATGGCTCTAAAGTGACCCGCACTCTAGCTAGGCGGACATGCCCAAACGCCGGCCCGAACTAGGAATCCACACATCACTCCCTTGTGCACTGTTCCGACGATGTTTGTATATCCTTTCACTGCTCTCTTAGCTTACACGCATATGCAACTCTGACTTTAACTCTTATTTCTTTTGGAGATATCATCTGAAACAAGCAAAACCATTTTTAGCGAAGCATGACGGCGCTACGGGATCTGGTACACATCCTGCACACCCCGTATAACCTTGTAAGTATCTGTCCTCCGGTACAACAGCAAGGTCGATTCCTCTTAATTGATCAACCATTCGCCGTGTCAAAAATGCATAGGGGGATGCAAGGAGCACAAGGCCTACACATCCAAGCAAGTGGTAACATGGACTTGTACATGGAACATCCCAAGTGCAAGCAGAGCTGCAGTGAGCCTGTACAACGAGCTAGCATAAGTCCAAAGTAGTTTAGATTATAAAACACTAAATGATGTTAGCACCAAAAACACAAAATGCAACATGGTGTACAAGGACTACTAACATGGTCTGTACCTGCTTGAATTATTCGTTCTCTGGCTGAAAATATCGAAGTGTAATTGCACCTATAACCAGTGCGCAAACTGCATATCAATATATCTATCCTGCACAAGTATGCCAATAGTTTCAAACAAAAGATTAGAAAAATATTTATGCTACGTTGTCATGATACGGGAACTTTCTGGTAGATGGCCTCGATGTTTCCTCAAGCCATGAAAATGTACTATAATTTCCTTCTCATCAATGCCTGCAAATCTCTATGTCTCTCTCAACATAGCAGATCATCGTTAGACACTAAATCCTTCAATGGGAGCTTGCAAAATGCTTGCATTAGATTCCTCATTAGACACTATATGTTCATCACTTGGAGCATGTAAAATGTTTGCATCAAATCCTTCATTAGCAGTCTATTCACTAGACACTTCAGGCTCAAGAACAACATGAGCTTGTATGTTTGCACCGGAAACTTGATTAGATACATCAGATTCAGTCAATTCAATATTGATTGGGGGAGTTATAAAATAAGCAGAAATTGGTTTCATTTTCTCATAGATTCCCTATATACAAGTAGTTTTACAACACCGTCAGGTTTAACTATTGGCCAGAAATTGAACAGTTGAATTAGATATAATTAGGGATGTGATGTACCTTCTCGTTGCACATGCCGCTCTTGCAAGCTGCAGCTGTCCGTTTGCGCAAGCTCGATGCCATGCCCGTACCGCCGCCACTGCCTCCCACGCAGGCTACACCCAGGGTTGGATCTTCATCTTCTTGTCCTTCCATTTGCTTGAAGCCTAGCGACCGCCCTCCAACGAGGGCGCGAGGAAGTGTTGTGTCGGTCTGTCCAGCAGCAGCTAGGTTAGGAGCGAACCAAATAGGAGGTTGGAGCGAACGAATTGGGATTTTTCCTGCTGTCGATCGATATGGGAGGCCCTCGTTTGGGCCGCGAGCCTACTATAGGGCCTGCCTTGCACTTACGTTATTGGCCCATCCAAATTGAGAAGTTTTTCTTCATTTTTTACATTGCCTGCTCGTGCGTTGGGACGAACAAAACTATCCTGGTCCAACCTGGACGACTCAAACTAGGTGCACACTTTCCAGCCACCCGAGGTGGCCACCCATACCAGCCCCTATGGTGGCGTCGCCCCTTTTGCGTGTATGATTGGGGTAGTCAAAAATATTATAGTGGCGCTTTTGATTTACCCACAAAATGGTTGAATTGCTTGTTTCTATGAACTGAGTTCGCCAATAATGTGAAGGATGTCAATCTTTTCATCCTATTGTAGATTTCTTAGATCTCGATCTGTCAAATGTAATCGCGTGAAATATAGAGTAAAAGCCAGTGTGATGTGTGTGGCTCCAACTAGTCTGACTACACGTCCTCATATAACATATCAAGGACGCATCATCTTACCAAATTAACCATTTGACTTACCAATGCAGTGTGGGAAAAAATAAGTATTGGGACTGCGTATCCAAGCAATTGATGCCATGGGCTCCTTCATAGAACCTTGTAAGCAAAAAAGAAGTTGTAGTGTGCCTGTACAAAGAGCTAGCGTAAGTTCAGTTACCTGCTTCTCGGAATTTTAGTTAGCCATTTATTGCAAAATTGTTCAATTACATTGCTTGGCTTAATTTAGTTTGCTACTAATTACATAATGCCATAGCCTGTTAATCATATTATAGACTGCACCTATCTATGTGTTTAATACTTACCGTTAAGAATTACCTGTTTTCTTGAACTTAAATAGCACTTCTAGGGTGCAACAGAATTCACGTGTAATTTATGTTCTGATACCCTCTTTGTTTAAATGGTTTACTGTTACCACCTGTTGCACTAGTAATGTTTGCATGTTCATAGATAGACAACTGTCAGGTTTATATGAGGGACACCATCTTTTTAACTTATATATGTGTTGGAATCATTCTGCTTACGTCAAAGAAACTTACAGATGTCTGTGTTGCTCGTAAACAATACCGACTTGTTACTTTAACATAGTTCAAAAAAGCACTAGGCGTAAATTGTGCGTTTTGCCACCGCCTTGCACTTTACTGACCAAAGCATATGCTTATGCGCAATTATGTGCAGATTAAGCGTAGTTATGCGCAATGCATTTTGCCAACGCCTAGAGCCTAGGTGTGCTTAAGCGCTCGCTTAGGCGTGCCTTTTTAAAATATGACTTTAATACGTTGCCAAGAACTTGTTAGTTTTACTAGTTCATGTGTAATTAAATATGTTGCCAAAACTGGTTAGTTTTACTAGTTTGATGTTAGTTTCTTATGGCTCTTGCAAAACTTTATTTATTGATTGCTAACATTCAAGTTTGCAGGATCCAATTGAAACTCCATTGGCACAACATGTATGTTTTTAGAAACTTCCTTGTTTACCTGGTTTGCTGCTGTAACTTGTTGTTGCAATCATCTTACCAACTTCAAGTTTTCAGGATCCAATTGGAAGTCCAATTGCACAACAGGTACATTTTCAAAAATATATTTGCGTAACAGGTTTGCTGCTATAACTTGTTGATCTAATCAAGTTACTAACTACTCAACTTTTCAGGATCCAAGAGAAACTCCAATGACACAACAGGTTCCTTTTGCAAAACTTGTTTGTTTAACTGCTTTGCTGCTGCACCCGGTGGCTCTAATCATGTTACTGGCTACTAAATTTTTTAGGATCCAAGAGAAACTACAATGCCACAATAGGTACCTTTTGGAAAAATTGTTTGTTTAACTACTTTGCTGCTGCAACAACCGGTTACAATGATGTTAATAACTACTTTTCAGCATCCAATTGAAACTCTTTAATTCCTTGTTTGTTTAACTGGTTTGCTGTTATAACTCCTAGTTGAGATGTTTTGCAAACTTCAAGTTTTCGGAATCCAATCGGAACTTTAATGGCAAAATAGGTTAGCCCAAGATCAAAGAGCGAGGTCCCCATGGATGTTGTATCATCCCACAGCAGTGGCACCAACCCAATTGTGCATCATGAATTGCCAACTTCTGATGCTCTAGAGGCTAAACTAGTGGTAGAAAGAGATTCTGCTTCTGCACTTAGAGATAAAGTTGACATGTTGAGGAAGAAAACAACACAATCATAAGAAGTACTCAAGACAACCATTAAATATTTGGTGGATTTCAAAATGAAGCAAGCTGAGACTGACCGCATTGTTAAGGTCCTGAAGGAAAAAAAGGAAATTAAAATCCCACTTGGTAAATCGTAGGTGAAATTTTCTTTCCATCATTGAATAACCTTTGTGTTGTTTGTAATCGATCAAATCATTTGTTTTAGAGATCATCTAATAATTGTTTTTTGTTTTTTGGTTTGTAATTTTATTTGAGCAAAAGTCTGTATTAATTGATAAGACTCGGAGACATTTCATTGTGATTGTTGTGCCAAACCTATAAATATGCCAATCGGGCTAAATGTGCATTCAGCAATAATAGTAGTATAGATGGACCATAAGTGGCACGCATCGGAAAGGGCCAAGATGTTGTACTAGCTTCGCTAGAAAAAGGATGCTCTTCTAGGAAAAAAAACAAATACAGCGGCCTGGCTTATGTATGTTAGTTGATATTATTGATCCATATCTATAAGTGTTTATATGTCTATTAGTTTTGTACATTCTTGGTTGATTGACTCGTATTTGAATCTTGATACATCGCTTCATATCTAAATGGGAGTACACATTATGCCGCATGTGACATTTGAGTTGGACATAAAGTGTTCCAAATATTAGAATTCACCTTAAACTGGATTCTAGCTTCTGAATTCGAGTATCGACATTTGTAAATCATATTCATATATGACAGTGGAATACATCTTTGTCGTGCTTTTGAAGATATATAAAACACATAGAATGATTTATAAAGATTCATATAGGAATACAAAATGGATTCTAATTTAGTTGCCAGAGTAAACATGGATGCTTATTGTCCCAAAATTCGAAAGAAGCGGCAAAATGTCCACTCCCACGTTGGCTGCCCGAAGCTAAGTGTTTGGGAGATGGAAATTAATGTCTACCCCTTACATGAATCCATCGGCTTAATTTCCACTGCTTTCAATAGGGGTAGGTTAGTAACTTCAATTAGACGTGACACAACCGCCTCTGAGCCCATTCCGACATGGTGGGTGCCAAACATGTGCATCAACACATATTTGATTCAAGCTCATCCGAAAGACCTCTGTTTCTCCCTCCATTTCCCCATTGATACATGGTGGGCGGCAAAACAAACTCGCCTCGGCCGAAATCGATGTAGGCAAATATTTTCAACAGGAGCAGGTTTGTAACTTCACTCAGACGTGAAACAACCGCCCTACCTGTCAGCCCTGTTCATATACCGTGGACGCCAACCATGGGCGCCAAAACACCCTCTCCTCGCTAGAAATCGCTCTGGGCAAATATTGGCGAGATGCGAGATTACCGTCCTATCTGCAACCGACGGGACGTCCAAATTTTAAACGGGGGCTAAGTTCGTAAATTTTCCATATTTCAGACAGGCGCATCCCAAAAACATGGTTCCCCGTACCTCTCCCTCCATTTTCCCATTCATACACTATCCGCACTAGAACACCATCCCCACACCAGCCTCCTCAGTCCACCACCCCATCCATCGACGCCGTCCTCCACCCCATCCATCGACACTATCCTCCACCATGTCGGAGCGCCTACCAAGACCACATCATCCGCTGCTAGAGATGGACGTTTCTCATCCACGGTGACGGACCAAGAGCCTTGCATCGTGTCCTCTCGCTTCATCAGCGCCGTCGTCCTCTTTGCCGGGGCCGCTCACATGACCTTCTCTTCCACTGCAACGGGACTTATCCCCCAATGCACCCGTCTACGCTCGCATATCTGCTTCAACGCCACCGACAACCATCGCACCCCCGATGCCTACACGGCGCCGCAAGAGAGGTGGTACTTCATATCTCCTAAACTTTTTGATCTCAACCAAAACATAGATCATAACTTGGTTACTGTACTTTCTTTTCAGCTCTTAGAATTTAGTTCTTAGTTCCAAGCAAACAATGGATGCTAAATAGCATTTGTTCGGTTTGTAGCTTTAAATCTGCCATGGCACAGTCATAATAGGGTTTAATTGATCATGCTTAGGGTTTAATTGATGATGTTGGTTCTGTGGTGGTTTCTTTAATAGAAATCGGAGGGGAAACCCTCTTTTGCTTAAAAATGCTAGCAGAAGAACACTCATGTGTGTATCTCTACAGGGTGCCCACGGTGGGCCATGGCCCACCCTGGGCTTTCGGGTCGGCCCAGGCCCCAATCCCCTCTGTTCTGCTACGCGCTTCTGATCTCTACTTGCCCCCAGTCACCTGCATCGCCGGCGACTTGCCGTCCCCGAACGGCATGACTCTAGGAGGAGACGCCGGACTAACAGGAGGTCAGGAGCCGCTCGCCCAACAGCGCCACCGCTGCCCAGGCGCGCCGCCATGCCTACCTTCCCAGTCCGTTCAGGGCTCAGGCATGCAGCACCCACTAAGCCAACCTGATTTATCCTGAGATACGTCCTCAACACTCAGCAGCCACTCCACATCACCCATTTTCTAATTGATTCATTACTCATTAGGCAGGACTGTCATTAGGGTTTGTTGTGTGCTGAGTGCTACCTACACTTAATGGTTCAGACGTATTTCAGTAATCTTTAGTACCTGTAAAGTTCACAGGGTTTCAAAATTCTGGCCCTAGGAACAGACACTAGTCATTTTGGATTGTTGGTCATTGTGACATTGACCCAGATTACTACTGCAGGCCAGGTTTGTTGACAATTTTACTTGTATTTCTTACTCATTCGATATGATATCCAATTATTCATGTCGATTAGGTGCAAACAATAGGTGCTAGACAAACTTCTTGATTCAGATTTTGGACGGTCTCTTACTGCAGTTACAATTCTGCATACTTGTCCTAGTATGCTCACAAGTAAATGATTGATTCACTACACCTATGCTTGCCTTCTCATATTTTTTGTCAATATTCTTTTAGGGTGGACCACCCTGTTTCAAAATACTAGAACCGTAGACATGAGTGAATAGTATTTCTCCGTGTGATCTCTTCCATCATGTGTGGGAAACAAACACTTCATTGTATAGAAAGAAAGTGTCATTTCCAGCTTTTACATAGACTACAATCTTTTACACGGAATACAATCTACCTACTTGCTATGCGTCGCACTACCAGCACTCCACCCTTGAAGCTAAACATTATGCCACTGATAATTCCTTACTTTATTTGTTCAAATACGAATTTGATATGATTCTAATGTTCCTACTTCAGTTTTGAAATGTGTGTCTGCCTATTATAGAGACGTAAGAGGTTTCTATTTTTGTGTGATCTTGTCAGCTTGGTTCTGGGGTGAACTTTGTATATGCAGGGGTTTATAGGGAGACACTCTTCGAGTTGAATCTGCAATGCATTCCATAGATAGTCTAACTACTTTTTATGTTTTCATGAATCTCAGATTCTGAACAACATCATAATGATTATGAGCTTGCGCGCATGAAAAGAATAAAGCAGAACAATGCCATGGCTGTCAAACTTGGAATTAAGGGTCTGAAATCAAGTCTGGATGCAATGCAATGCAAACGCTCTCCACCTATAGATTCATGCTCAGAATATGAGCCTAACAGTGATTCTGAGCTAGAGGGAGACCTAAGTCAACGTAGCTCCCTAGTGGAGGAGTCAGAGGCAGATGCCCTATCTTATTCATCCATCAAGGTGCTTGCTCTAACTTTCCAAGGTTATATTGGTCGCACATATCTTGCAACTGATGCTTTGCATTGCTTCTACTTTTTTGCACTGCCATTAGCTTAGTTTACAAATCGTGTATGTGAATACGCCCTGCCTATCCATTTTTAGTACATATTCCATCTGTCATCATACCATATTTATCCATTCAAATGTTGTTCTTGTGTATCAGACGTTCAAAAGGAAGAGGGCGATTGTTGATCACGGAGGAGCACGAGCAAAGTATTTCGAAAAGGTAGTGACACCTGATAAATCAAATAGCCCATTAGGTGTAGTTGCAATATCACATGACCCAAAAAACATGTAACGCCCCGGATACAACTTTCCATATTTGTAACTCCGACTCTTGCCTTTTCCGGAGATGCGATATGATATTCTTTCGTGGTTGGGTTTTGTCTTCGTTTTGCATTTTGTTCATGTCATGCATTTCACATCATGTCATCATGTGCATCGCATTTGCATACGTGTTCGTCTCATGCATCCGAGCATTTTCCCCGTTGTCCGTTTTGCAATCCGACACTCCTACATCCACCGGCGTCCCCTTTTGTCTCTTTTCGTGAGCGGATGTTAAACTTTCTCGGAATGGACCAAGATTTTCCAAGCGGCCTTGGTACACCACCGGTAGACCGGCTGTCAAGTTTCGTGCCATTTGGAGTCCGTTTGATACTCCAAAGGTTAACCGGGGAACCATAAAGGACTCGTGTGTGTTGCAGCCCAACACCCCTCCAAAACGGCCCAATAACCCTTCCAAACCATTTCCATGCCCTCCGCCGTCGGATCACGATCGCGTGGTCGAAAACTACACTCCATTTGGACACTCCTACCTCCTCCTACCTATATATATATATGTGTGTGTCTCCCCCCGAAAATTCGCAATCTAACCCTAGTCCTCTTCCTCCTTGCGCCGCTAGACATGTCCATCCCGTCGCCGGACATGTCCACCGCCTTCACCCCCGTCGCCCGGACCAATCCCGTGCCGCCACACCAGCGCCCCGGGCG
>NW_024121059.1:0-19187 GCF_003073215.2 Triticum urartu
CCTGCGCCGCCCGGTCGTCCCTCGCCGGAGCCGGATCCATCGCGGGTGGATGAGATACACCACCACGGCCATCCAAACGCGCGACCTCGCCCCCGGGTCACTCTGTCCCGGATCCCCTCGTCCAGTTTCGGAGAGGTTGTTTTTCACTAAGTCCTTTTCCGCTATATTATTAGCCATGTTCATCATGCCATAAATTTGTGCTCGTTGCTCTGTTTTGTGCGTGCAATATAGCAAAATATTCAACATGACGTGCTCTTCATTTTATTCCGTTGTGACATGCTTGTTTGAGTCCATCTTGATGCCCAAATCTCTGATGCAAGAGTGCTATAAAATGTTAGGTGTTGATTCTTAGTAGAGTATGAGCATTAGTCATTTTTGCCACAATTGTTGTGTGCTGCATATGGTCATGAGCTCTACATGTATTTTGATCTATGCCATGCCATCTTTATAGGGGTGTATGCCATGTATTTTTGTGATCAATGTGGCGACTAGCACAAGCATGCAAAGTAGCCTTCGTGTTATTGTTGATTTCAGGATCTTAGGATTTCACTAAGTCATTTCCCTGCTGCTATATTTATGCCATGTATTCATGTTGCTACAAAGAGATCCATGCTTGTTTTGAGTATCTCCCGTAAGGATGATTTTGACATATGGTTATGCTCTATCCATCCATGCCCCTGTTTGCATTTTTGGAGTGCCCTAGCATGACTTAATCTTCCTCTACTTTTTCTATAAAATGTTCCTGATAGATTGTTTACATGTTAATCAATTTTGCCATGGTTGTTGTAGTTGATCCAAGCATGCTATAAACTTGTTCTTGACATGGTTAGCTTTATGATCATGTCTTCTTGCTGATGCTATTCTTATCTTGTCATGCAATGCCTTGTGATGAGTGAATCGAGCTCGGAAAGATGCCTTCATAATTCTGTTGATGCCATGCTCTGTTTTCTGCTAAGTCTGAATCTGTTAACGAAACTTGCTATGTTTACATGGGTGCCATAATATCTTATGGGCCTTTTTGGCTCTTGATCAGTAAGAGACTTTTATTCTATGCTTTCAGTAGATTCATACCATGCCTTTGTTTTCTATGATATGTTCCTGTAGCATGTTGTTTGCTTGCTCTAAACATTGCTTCCTGATATTAATTCCTGGCATGTTAGTATTTTCACTAAGTCTGTGATGCTAATATCTTTTGCACTTTTCCATGCTTGTTTGAACCTGCTCTTGTGTGATTTAGCCGTAGCTCAGTGTTCATATTTTGTCAAGAATCTTGAGTTGATCACTGCCATGTGCTTTGTTGTTATGTTGGAGTGCAGTAGCTTAGTTTCTTGTTTCATTCTAGATGGCATCGTGCCGTTAATCACAGAATTGTGCCATTCTTGTTTTGCTTGCCATTTGCAAACCGTGCATCCGATTCCGGTGATCTTTATATCGATTTTGACCGAAATAAACTCATCTTTCCAGCGGTGCACTTGGTTTGCCAAGTTGATGCCTGGTTCATTATTTCCCATCCGAAGCACGCATATGCATTGCATATCACACCCCGCATATCATGCCATGTTTTGCATCATGTTGCTTGCGCATTGCACCGTGGTTGATTGTTGTTTCCTTTTCTTGTGTTCTTGCCTTGGGTAGAGCCGGGAGACGAGTGTGTGATCGAGGAACCCGTTGAGTACGCTTACGAGGATCAAGTTTTCGTCAACTCGGAGAACTTTAAGCAATCCGGAGGCTACCTTGAACCAAAGGCTGCAATAGCCCTGATTGTAAGTAAATCTGTGACACCTTTCCTGTCAAAACTTGAGATGAGTGGTGCCTGCATGCTTCCATTCTCTTTTGCTCTTATTTCCATTGCTTATAGTATCGTATTTGCTTCTGCAGGAGCATACTCAAACAGAAGACCAGCTGGATAGACTGTATCAACTTCTGGAGGAGGTGAGCGACCCAGGCATGTGGTTTGATGGGTGCGGCAGAGTGCTTCAATACTGTGTTCAGCACAATCACCCCGAGTATGCTAATTGATGCTCCTATCGGACTCAAGGGTCATCTTTGTTTTAAACCCCCGGGCTAGTGCTCCTCTGAGTGTTGGTCCAAACTGGGCGATGTCCGGCGCCCCCTGGGCAACCAGGGTTTATGCGACTCTTATCGGGATTTGTCGGCATATCCGGTGGCTTTGCTGGTTTTGTTTTACCATTGTCGAAATGTCTTGTAACCGGGATTCCAAGTCTGATTGGGTCTTCCAGGGAGAAGGAATATCCTTCATTGACCGTGAGAGCTTGTGATGGGCTAAGTTGGGACACCCCTGCAGGGTTTTGAACTTTCGAAAGCCGTGCCCATGGTTATGGGCAGATGGGAATTTGTTAATATCCGGTTGTAGAAACTTGACACTTAATCTAATTAAAATGAATCAACCGCGTGTGTAGCCGTGATGGTCTCTTTTCGGCGGAGTCCGGGAAGAGAACACGGTCTCGTGTTATGCTTGAACGTAAGTAGTTTCAGCATCACTTCTTGATCGTTTTAACTTCTCGACCGTGCTTTGCTTCTCTTCTCGCTCTCTTTTGCGTAAGTTAGCCACCATACATGCTAGTGCTTGCTGCAACTCCACCTCTCTACCTTTCCTACCCATAAGCTTAAATAGTTTTGATCGTGAGGGTGTGAGATTGCTGAGTCCCTGTGGCTCATAGATACTTCCAAACAGATGCAGGTGCCGATGATGCCAGTGTAGGGGACGCTACCAAACTCAAGTGGGAGTTTGACGAGGATTCTGGCCGTTAGTACGTGTCTTTTCTGGATGATTAGTAGAGGAGCCCTGTTGGGGAGATCAGGGATCTAGCATTTGGGGTTGTCTTTCTTTATTTTGGTTTCATAGTAGGACCTTGATTGTATTCTGGATGATGTATGATATATTTATGTATTGTGTGAAGTGGCGATGTAAGCCAACTCTTTATCCCTTCATTATTCAGTACATGGGATGTGTAAAGATTACCCCTCTTGCGACATTCCTACCATGCGGTTATGCCTCTAAGTCGTGCCCCGACACGTGGGAGATATAGCCGCATCGTGGGTGTTACAAAACACCCCAACTCTAGCACTACTACATTGCTCATTTCTGATGCCCCAACTCAGCAGACCCCAACTGCAGCAAACAGTATGATGATGCCAGTTGACATAGCACCAGCTCTATGATGCAAAACCCCCATTCCGCAAAGAGTACACCAAATCCAGTTGCCAAATCCCTTTTCGAACCAAAGAGAGCTCCAATTGCAGCACATAGGACCCATGTTCCATTTCTTCCCAGTTTAGAAGACGAAGCTTATATTGTTGCTAGGAACTTTGTGCGCACCTTTCCTTCATGGAAAGATTATACCGCGGACACAGAACAATTTCCAGTCTTCCTTCGCAACTTACGTGTAAGTAATGTACTAATGTTATTCATGGTAATTACTGCATATGTTTCTGCTCACAAGATTTCATTCTTTTAAATAGGCGAGGACCAAACTGGATTCTCAAGACGAGCAAGGGTTGGTTGCACTTTTCAAGCACTCGTTGATGAAGTATCGTTCCTACCTGAGGCAAGCGCACTTCGATGGCAAGCCTCTAAACGAAATTTCTATAAGTCTCCGGTGCTACATTTATCAGACAATAACTGGAATAATATTTTTACACATTGGTCTTGTCTACAGCGTAAGGTACTGTCTATGATATCACATCACAATTTGAACTACATTTATGCATTTGCCTTAACACCTCACTTGTACGAAAACTGTTAGCAGAAGAACACTCATTCTCAAGGGACCACAGAATCTCGCAACTATACTGCACACTGCATTGCTCTTGTGAGTACCTCTTGCCTTGTATGACCATACTTACTTTCATAGCTGTTTGATTATGTAGCATCACTGCACATGTTAGCCTCGTTATCGTCCATTTGGTGGACATTATAAGATCCGTATGGACTCTTACATAAATTTAGAATCAACTCAATGCTTTTGAAGAGGTTTAGCTCTGCAGTCCTCTTGTAAGGACTAAACGTCATCTATCACTGTACTTACATTAACATCTACTCCCCCTCGTCCCAAAATATAAGAACGTTTTGTACAGTACACCAGTGTTCAAAACACTCTTGTATTATGGGAAGAGGGATTGGTTCATTGTGTAGCATTCTGCATCTTATCTCCCTCGCCCACCATTTACTAAAAAATATCAGATCTATATTTAACCTTACCAAAAAGTTGAATACACAAACAATGCCAGTGCAGAAGTGTAGCCCATTGCTCTTGCCAGTACATTTTGTCGTGTAACGCTTGTACTTCCAGGGATTGGTAGTTGATTATGTAGCATCAATCCGCATCTTATCTTCATTATCCTCTATCCCTTCCAGTATTATCATATCTATAATTACTCTCTACAAAATGTAGAGTACAGGCAATGCTTATGAAGAAGATTCTGTGCAAAAATTCTTGAGTTATCCTTCCCTTGACATGGAGAAGGGCATTATAAAGCCGGTGTTAACTGTTAATGTAAGTTAGTCCTTCTAAAGCCTTTATCCACAACTGCTGTTTAATTTGCTCATACTCCCTATCATTTACTGCTGTTTAGTTTGCTGTTTCTATCAAAATGCATGTTCGCAAGAACCGTAAGTTCCAACTTTTACTTGTAAAACCAAATTCCTTATTCATACCATGCACATTACTCAATACTCCCTATATGTATGCTTGTTTTTGTGGATCTATAATCCAGTGTGTGGTGAAGCAGCCCACATTTGCACCTTGTCATCTCCTGTTTTATCTTACTGATGTGGCTGATGATATGAACAACATGCCATGCCCATTAACCAAAATAGATACAATGATTGTCTTTGCCCTTTATCTATGCTTGTTATGTTGACGTGGTAATCCAGTAGTGTGGGGAAGCTCCCCGCATTATGAACAATGCCAAATTATGCTATTGATATTTTGAACTTACTCTTTATTTTCTAATTTCAAATTGGATGGAATTGACAGCACAATTATCATCTTTGTTTATGCACGTGCAAAACCTGTCATCTCTCTGCTTGTTTCAGGGTGATATGCCTGATGGCGTGAACAAGTCTACTGAAGGCTGTGAGACAAACCAACATATATTGCAGCAAAGAAGGCAAAACATCTTGAAGATAACGAGAAAACCCAAAGTCTTGTCTTGATGCAGTGTTCAAGTTACTTGAGACTAGCAGTCAGACAAGCTCACCGAATTCGTTGTTTGAATCAGTTCGACTTCTTCAGTCCCAAGTTCTAGCAGAAAGGAATTATGCAAATCAACTTCGAATTGAAGTCCTATCTCTAAGAAAGATAGCGGAGAACACCAATGAGAACCTCATTGCTAAACAGCTACACCTGGAAGCTACGACCGACATGCTAGGCCGGTCTCACAGCCTTGCTCAGCAACTTGCGCAGCAGTTCCCGTGCAAGCCTAACCTTTCTTGAACTGTCTTGGAAGTGGTCTCGGTTTAGTATTATTTTGTTACACTGCAATGGTGCCCAGTTTTTGTAATCTGCTTCTTTGTTGCGCTCTATGATCACTGGCGGCGAACTTCGATGCCTAGTGGATGTAATATACCATAAATCATTTATTGTATAGTGTAGGTTTATTCTAAGTTACTATGCCGTAATTTCTTTATTATATAGAGTAGGTTTGTTCTTAGTTGCTACTAGTTACTGCCAACATTCGCTATCTGAAAAAAATCTGATGTAGTCGACCGGGCCGAAACATTCGCCTCTAACGGGCCTAGTTTTTAGCGGGCCACAATTGGGCTGTCATGCATCTTTCTTGGGCCTAAATGTCCATTGGGGCCTTCACACTTTGCGCCAGGCCCACAACTTACTCTGGCCTATATTTGGCCCAAATTTTAGTTGGCCTTTTGTGTACCCAGCGCTTAGTTTGGCCCATGTAGCGTTGGGCCATTAACAGGCTAAATATTCTGTTGGCCTGTTACGGCCCAGAAGAAACCATGGGCCTTTAGTAGGCCGAAATGCATGTTGGGCCTCAATTTTCACTAGTCGTCGACAGGCCTTCAGCAAGCTGAAATGTGGACCAGGCCTTTTTCGGCCCAGTTATATGAAGGGCCGTTACCAGACCGAAACATATCTCGGGCCTTAGTTGGCCCACTAATATCATGGGCCTTTAATAAGCCGAAAGCTTAGTACATGCATCAACGGGCCAAATTATATGACATGCCCTTAACGGGCCCAAAGTCACGTTGGGCTGAACTGTTGCTACCTTTATCATGGGCCGTTAGTGGGCCAGATGTCGCGTCGGACCATATATGGCCCATGGGCAGCACAGGTAGTTCCCAGGCCGAAAGACACACCGGGCTGAAATGGGCCCATGTCTACTCGGGCCTCTAACAGGCCGAAAGTCACTGGGTTGTAATTGGGCCCAAATATTTGGCGAACAATTAACGGGCCAGATCTGGCTACGGGCCGTAAATGGGCCTTTATTAAACATGATGTTATTGGGCTGGCCCACTAGTACTTGAGTAAGTACTACGGGCCTTTGACTGGGCTGGCCTTTTTAACCTATATGGGCCTCTGTTGGGTCGTGCCACGTGTCTACGTATCATAGGCGCCTCCGGTCCAATGAATGGATGACATGAGTCCCAACGGTAAGCCAACACGTGTTTCCTCCGGCCAATGAGAATTTTACATGTTGAAAATCCTCATTGGTCCGAGCTGTTAGCGGGTTATCGGATCCAAAACCGGACCCAATAGCTTAACGGTGACCTGTTATGGTGGATGCCACGTGTCGGTCACCCTTGACGAAAACACTTCCATGACGTGACATTTATCATCATGGAAGTGGACACTTCCGTGATGATAATTTTCATAATGTCATGGAACACTTCTATGACAGCATAGGTATGACTATCTTGATTTTGTCATAAAATTGTCATGGATGTACATGCATGATAGAAAACGTGACCTACTGTGACAAACACGTATCATCACGGAAGTGTATTTTTTTGTAGTGACCAGGGTGGTTATAACCAACAGTCCGGTCAGGGCAACCAGCAGCAAGGTAATCAGTCAAGGTATCAGAGTAATCCAAAGCAGTTAAATGGTGGCCAATGCCATGTTTTCACCACAAGTCTTTGCAAATGAGATCAGAAGGTTCATAAGCGAGCTGTCAATGCTCTTGAGCCGGCAGTACCCCAATACCTACGATGGTCATATCATCCGATCACATGGAGTCGAGAGGATCACCCACCCCGGGTTGAGAATCTGGGTCATCTGGCATTGGTGGTAGCCCCTCAAGTAGGTGGTTATAAGTTCATAAAAGTGGCCATGGATGGTGGTAGCAGCATCAACGTATTATACTATGATACCTTTCACCATATGAATTTGACTGACAAGCACCTCAAGCCATCATCTATAGTTTTCCATGGTGTAGTGCCTGGTAAGTCGGCCTATCCAATGGGGAAGATATCGCTGGAAGTGGCCTTTGGTGATTATCGTAATTACAGGACAAAGTCCTTGTGGTTTGAGGTGGTCAAGAACAAGAGTCCATATCGTTCTCGGTTTGGTCGACCGGCTTATGCTCAGTTTATGGCTCGCCCTTGTTATATTTACTTGTAGCTTAAGATGCCAGGGCCAAACGGGACGATTACGGTTCATGGTGATCGAAAATTCACCTTGGAGTACGAGGAAGGAGATGCATCTTATGTAGAATCAGCTTGTGCTACTGAGGAGCTCAAGTTTTATAAGGACAATGGTGACCTGGCCAATATGACCCCTCTGAAGAAGCCCAGTATTGAGCAGGACCCTCTGTTGAAGTTTAAGTCGGCTGATGACACAAAACAGGCGGATTTTGTTGCTGGCGACTCATCTCAGCAGTTCACCATAGGGGCTAATATGGATCCCAAATAGGAAAGCGCACTCATCGAGTTTATTCATGAGAATCGAGACATCTTTGCATGGAAACCTTCTGACATGCCAGGTGTACTGAGAGAATTCGCTAAGCACACCCTTGATGTGGATCCCAAGTTAAGCTGGTCAAACAGTTCCTCCGTCGTTTCAATGAAGAACGACGTAAGGCCATTGGAGAAGAAGTAGCCCGGCTCTTAGCGGCTGGATTTATCATGGAAGTTTTTCACCCTGAGTGGTTGGCTAATCCCGTGCTAGTACTTAAGAAGAATGGCACGTGGCATATGTGTGTTGACTACACAAATCTTAACAAGGCTTGTCCAGTTGATCCGTTTGCTCTCCCCCGTATCAACCAAATCATTGATGCAATGGTGGGTTGTGAGAGTTTATGCTTCCTGGATGCTTATCCTGGTTATCATGAGATCAACATGGCAGTTAAAGACCAAGAGAAGACATCCTTCATCACACCTTTTGGGGCTATCTACTATGTTTCTATGCCTTTTGGGCTCAAGAGTGCTCAAGCGACTTATCAGCGTTGTGTTCAGAATTGTCTTCACAGTCAGATTGGGCATAATGTTCATGCTTATGTGGATGATATTGTGGTCAAATCTAGGAAGAAGGAGACTCTCTTGGATGATTTGAGAGAAACTTTTGACAATCTCCGGGTCTACTAGATGATGCTTAACCCAGCAAAGTGTGTCTTTGGCGTAGCTGCAGGAAAGTTGCTAGGTTTCCTGGTCTCAGAACGGGGCATTGAAGCTAACCCAGAGAATATTAAGGCCATCACTTCACTTTCTAAGCCGGCATGTGTTAATGACATCTAGCGTCTGGCGGGTCCCATTGCGGCTTTGAGCCGGTTCATAAGTTTCCCGGGAGAGAAGGCAATTCCTCTATATCAGATGACAAAGAAGACATACCACTTTGTTTGGAGTGATGCAGCGGATCAAGCATTTGAGGAACTCAAGAAACATTTAGCCGAGCTTCCCTTCTTGCTTCTCCCATTGAAAAAGAGCCTTTGCTCCTGTACGTGGTGGCTAATAATAAGGCAGTCAGCATAGCAGTTGTTGTGGAGCGCAAGGAGGCGGGTAAGGAGTACCCAGTTCAGCGGTCGGCTTATTATATCAGTGAGGTTTTGACTGAATCCAAGCAAAGATACCCACATTGGCAAAAGTTGGTGTTTGGGGTGTTCATGGCAAGTCATAAGCTAAAATATTATTTCGTTGGGCATCCCATTACTATGGTCAGCTCTGCTCCTTTGGGGGATATTATTCAAAACAGAGAGGCCACAAGACGGATCGCTAAGTGGGAAATTGAGCTTGGGCCTCATAATTTGAAGTATGTGCCAAGGACAGCGATTAAGTCTCAAGCTTTGGTGGATTTCATCAATGACTGGACAGAGATGCAAACACCTAAGGAGAAGCCTGATAACACATATTGGATAACCCACTTTGATGGTTCCAGGAAATTGGAAGGCTCGGGGCTAGAGTTATTTTTACTTCCCCACAAGGTGATACATTTTGCTACGTTTTATGGTTAATGTTTCCTTGTACCAATGGGGATTTTCCACGTGTAAAATTCTCAATGGCCAGAGGAACCACGTGTCGGCTCACCGTTGGGACAGATGTCATCCACTTATTGGACCAAAGTCGCCTATGATTCGTCGACATGTGGCACGGCCCAACAGAGGCACATTCCATTGAGAAGGCCGACCCATTTGACTTGGTCAAAAGGTAGCGGGCCGGCCCACGGATAGCCTGTTAACGGCTGACGGTGTCCTGGACTAGGGGGTAATCACCACGTCGTCTCCCGATCTGTTAGATTGGGTCGAGGACCCCATGGCCGTATACTCATGGGCCAGTTCGGACAACTACCGCATACATGGAAGATTCCACAAGACTTGGTGATCAAGACAAGGACTCTTCCCCACCGGCGTATTCGGCTAGGACTCTTGTTATCCTAGGCCTCTGGTGCATTATATAAACCGAGGCCAGGCTAGTCGATAGATCATATACAACATACAGTCATACCATAGGCTAGATTCTAGGGTTTAGCCTCTACGATCTCGTGGTGGATCAACTCTTGTAAAACTCATATCATCAAGAACAATCAAGCAGGACGTAGGGTATTACCTCTATCAAAAGGGCCCGAACCTGGGTAAACATCGTGTCCCCTGTCTCCTGTTACCATAGATCCTAGGCGCACAGTTCGGGACCCCCTACCCGAGATCCGCTGGTTTTGACACCGACATTGGTGCTTTCATTGAGAGTTTCGCTGTGTGATCAGCAAAAGGATCAATGGCTCGCCCGCAGGTCAACTGCGACGCCGGCATCTTCGTCGCCGGCTCGACTAGTCACCTTGGCTTGACCGATGACCGTGCTCCATCTCCAATCGTCATGTTCGGACGGGGGCCTTCTTCAACATCAACTCCGATCTCTATCATGATCATAGAGAAATCATCCATGGAGCTCGAGGGCTCAACGTCAACATTGCCCTCGGGCGGCCATGCTGTTTTTATGGACATCCAACTTGTATTCGTTGTCACCGCCTCCTCGAGCATCGGTTTGACGATTTCTTCGGTGGAATAGTGCGGAATTACGTCTACAACAGCCATGCAAAATTTCGTCGAGTTCCGATGGAGGAATCTCCGACAATCTACGATATACCGAAGCCCTGTCAAATCTGGACGGGAATCCAGACGAGTTTAGGGCGTGGTCTCCAGAGCCCAGCTCGGAGGTCCTTTTAAAGATCCAACCGTTCATCTACTGTGGAATTCCCATATCTACCACCCCTCCAAATTTGAGCTCGATCCGACGGTTCAAACTCCAGGAACCTTTGGATGAGTGGACCAATTTTCGGATCCGTTTTGTGCGCAAATACGGATCCGACCCGAATTCATGTTTCTTTATGAACGTGATATTGGACAACCTTTTTAGAGGAATTCTCCTCTAGGGTATTGTGCGTTGTTTTTAAACACGTGCCCGTAAATTTTTAAGTCTCCCCTGAGGTCATCTTCATCATCATGCAGGTGTCAAACCAGTCCGGCAATATTGCTCCAAGGCTGCCGACCTGCGCTAGACATGTCGTCACTTTGTTGAGCCGAGCTCAACTCTTCGGATAATCATCTCGGCAAGCCGAACAAGAGTCCGGCATCGCGAAGGATAAATCATCACCAACATCGCCACCCCACGGATTACACGGAGCGGGCATACCGGCATCGCCGCACGGTCAGTTCATCAAGCCAGCATCGACCACATCACGACCTGCATCGGCAGGGCCGCACTGTTGCTTCTTCAAGATGGTGTCCATCACGCCGACCTACTTCAACTCATCAGCTGACATCGAGGCTTTGACATCTCGGCTGGACCGGGGGCTCCGCCATCTCTTCATCAACCTACTCCGGAGACTTCGGCGTCACTAGCCGACCAGCTCTGTCACGTTAGCTGGACCGAGGGCTTTGCCTCGGCGAGCCAACTTTTGTCAGCATCGCCATACCGTCTCTTTATCTCCCATCAGGCAATGGGTGTGCGGATCGAGTCCCAATTTTCGGATTCACCTTTCTTCGGGTTGCTACAACAAATAAACCAGGTGCTATTAATCCTAATATTTTTTTGCTTGTTCGGGTTCATTTTTCCCAAAGAATTATTACTCTAGTTTGTTCATCATATGTACATAGGTCTATCAAATGATGGCCGCATTAACGACGGTCGCATGGTGGTTCGGTCAGTTTCCGTACATGATCTGGCGAACGCCGCATCCGGAACTCGGACCGACCTATGAATTCAGGCTTTGCCACGCCTTTACCGCATCACGCCGATGCCCTGCATCGACATTGACTTCGGCGCCAGGCCATAATTTTTTTTATTACTCACTTTGCATAAATTATTTATTATGCAATGATTTTTTTAATTATTATTATTACTATTATCTCCGGTTTGCACTATTTTTTGTGCACAGGAAAATGATCTGGGTTGGGCAGTATCGTCAACTCGGCGTACTAACATACCACGTCCCCTTGGCTGGATGGGGGGATTTGTCAACACTTCATTACCGCATGTCAGGGACTTCGACATCACTCTGCCGGCCCGCATTGACCGTGCTTTGTCACCACTTCGGAGTGCCGAGCTCTTTGCTCCGCCACCTTGGGACCGGCTTGGGGGATGGAACCTTGTCCCGCATCAAGCTCGGGTCGCGTCATCAATACCGAACACATTAACCAGCTAAGTTGCCTTCATGCTCAAAGTTTTAAATTTTTAACTTGTGTTCGGTTCGACCAAGCATTATACCTTGTTGAAAAAAAGAGTTGCTTGTAGAGAATCTCCTTGTCAAAACTTTGTTTGTGACACACAAATTTAAATACCCCGTTTATTTGGGGGCTCCCTTGATGGAGCTTTTCCTCTTGCATATGATTATACTTGTAGGGCTTCTTTCCTTGTTCGTGTATTACGCCACAATATGCACCGTATTGACTTAAGCGATTTGCAAGCTGGGTTTCCTAGCTCCTGTGCTTACCCCTACGTTCCCGATTGTTTGGCTAGGGAGTAAAGGGAGCACCTCTGCGATTGTCATGACCGGGTCCTCCGAGCTCTCACCTCAGACTGGGTGAAGTCAAAAGCTAGTGCTCTTATTGTTTTCAATCATGGTCAGCACACAACGGAACTCATGAGTACAAAAAATCTATTGCACAAGTCTCATAGTAATAATGAGCACCGAAGAAAGGTATCGGTGGGGGTACTATTTTCTTCGAAGATGCTTCTTGCACTTCGTCTGTAATATAGCATAAGTTCCCTAAGCGCGCTTTGTCTATTACAGCCTTATGGCCTGGTTACCTGATTATCAGAAACACTGTCGATATTCTCACAGGTGGAGTACATAACACTTTTCGGTCCTTGACCGAAGAGGGAGAAGCCGACGGTCGGTTAAGGCGCGTTTAAAGTTCGGGTGAACAAAGATATGATATCAGTACTTCGGTACATACAATCATTATACATAAAATTCTTTTACCCAAGTCACTTGGGGGCTCTTAAATTTATATGAGCCGTTTTATAATAAGTGTTCTTCTTCTTAGTTGTTGCAAAGTTTTTCTTACTATTATTATTTATCACTCCTCTTTTCGACACGAGTGTGTGGTCACTAGCCGGGGAGCCTAATTTCTCTCTCAAAGCCGCTAGAGTTTAGTTTGCTAAACTGGCCTAATGAGAAGTACTCCGCCTTCAGGATAGGAGGTTGAAGCCATAGGCTAGCCCGCTTGAAGTCTTGAGATAGGATGTGTCATGTTAAAGCACGACAGAAGTACTTTTTTGTCTAAGACCAATTTTCGGATTGGCACCGAACACTTGATCTTGTTGGGACGTCAACTTTTTACTGACATTTTTTTGGTTTTCCAAGCTTATGGAACTTTTAAACTATTTGTGTGTTTTCAGCACAAGTCTCGCAGTGCAACGCTGGACACCTTTAGAGATTCGGCAAAAACATTCTCAGATATTGCTAAATATGTATCGGTTTCGAATTGTGTCTTCGGTCAATAGTTGGGTTGCCCGGCTCCTGCGCTTGCCTCCTACGTTCCACTTTGTTCAGCTAGGTGTGCAAAGGGAGAACCACTGCGATTGTGCTTCCAGCTCACATGGTTAAGCACCTCAGTGGAGAAAGCTGAAAACTGACTGTCACAATAAGCGTAAACTGATCAGCGATCCGATGACTGTGTTAAATGACGGGCCATTCATAACATTGGCTGAAGTGTTTACGTCTTGACCTCGGCTGTCGTTGAACACTACCGGGGGCTAGTAACTGGCCTCCCAAACAAAATCCTCAATATTTGGCTCTTACATTAGAGCTGAGGTTTCATGATCATGCTTAGCATGACAACCCAAAGAAAGGAACCGATAGCGGGAATATTTTCTTTGGAAGACATTTATTATGTTAAACAGTAATATAACAAATCTCTCTGTGTACCTTTGTTTATAAAACCGTATGGCCAGGTTGCCTTGTTTGTCGTAAAATCTTTGCCCTCATAAAGGCTTTATAAAGTATGACAAACACTCCTCGGCTACTGGCCGAGGAGGTGGAAGCCGATGGTCGGGCAACAAAGTTTTGTACAATGCGGATCCGAGCATTAATGATGTTAAGTACTTGGATACATAGAATCCTTACACATAATTTGTGATTTTACTCTGGATATCGATCCTTAATTCGGCCACCCGTGCCCGCATTAAGGCTCGGGGGTTACTGGGCTTCGGGCTTATCATTTACTAATATTAAAGGGGCGTATCGATCCCCTGATCTGGTGTTGCCACCCGACCAGTGTCTCGGGGGCTACTGCATTGCCTGTTCAATGCAGAAAATTTTAAGTGCAATACAGTTGCCGAGGAGATTTTGATCCTCAGGTTGGTCGGCCGCACCCAACCTGATTCTCAAGGACTGAGCACGCCGCTTTTTGTGTCCGGAAGTATTCTGCCGAGCTAGGACTTGATCCTCAGGCCGATTTTGCAAATTAACCTGAGTCTCAGCGGCTACTGGGATCACCGGTCTTGCGTCATCCTTCAGGTGCATCTCGGGTTTTAGACCGCTATACACCTTGAGGGCTACTGGCTATATATCTCGGCAGAGAATAAATTGCACCAATAAAAAATATTGACAAAAAGTCGGCCCACAGTCGGGGTGGTGCACCACCTCGGAAGCAGTCCGACATAAAGCTCACGCGCTAGTGGTTGGCTCCATAGAGGGCATTTCCGGCATTAAGCTCGGCTAAGTTCCTTCAACTTTTTTTGAACCAAGGTGATATGACACCTCGGATATAGTCCGGCGTTGGAGCTTGGACACAGTCCGGCGTTGGAGCTCGGATATATTTCAGCGTTGGAGCTCGAATACATTTCGGCGTTAGAGCTCGAAAGCAGTCCGGTAATGGTGCTCGGCTGCAAAAAATACCTCGAATGCAGCCCGACATTAGAACTCGGACACAAGAGGACACTACCTCCCGAAAACAACTTCAAACCCGAGGTGTGGCATAAAAATAACAAGGCATTGATAAAGGCCGGAAACTTAAAGGGGCTCCTCGGATACCCGACGTGTAAACTCGTCGAATGCATTTCGGCAATCCTCAAGATCGAAGATGAGAAGATTTGTTGAACCAGTTTTCAAGACCGTCAACCGAAGATGAAGAACCGTTCGGAAGAATTGAGGAGCGTCCCTAACTTGAAGACCGGTTCAGGGGGCTACTGACGGTGTCCTGGACTAGGGGGTACTCACCACGTTGTCTCCCGATCTGTTAGATTGGGCCGAGGATCCCCATGCTCGTACACTCATGGGCCAGTTTGGACAGCTGCCGCATACATGGAAGATTCCACAAGACTTGGTGATCAAGACAAGGACTCCTCCCCACCGGCGTATTCGGCTAGGACTCTTGTTATCCTAGGCCTTTGGTGCATTATATAAACCGAGGCCAGGCTAGTCGATAGATCATATACAGCATACAATCATACCATAGGCTAGCTTCTAGGGTTTAGCCTCTACGATCTCGTGGTAGATCAACTCTTGTAATACTCATATCATCAAGAACAATCAAGCAGGACGTAGGGTAGTACCTCCATCAAGAGGGCCCGAACCTTGGTAAACATCGTGTCCCCTGTCTCCTGTTACCATCGATCCTAGACGCACAGTTCGGGACCCCCTACCCGAGATCCGCCGGTTTTGACACCGACAACGGCCTGTTCACATATAACCCATTTACAACCCGCTAACTCATGGCCCCTCACGGCCTACCGGAATTTTGCCCAGTAGTGTCATCTGGGACGTCCAATATGATTCCCGCCAATTGTAACTTCTGGCCCATGTATGGCCCATGACTTCTTTTGGCCCATAGGAGGCCCTTTGTAACTCTGGGCCCATTAAAGGCCCGGAATGAAACTGGCCCATAATGAACAATATATCGCTTTATACCCATTAACGACCCATTATTTCATCGGCTGTTTCCAGCCCGTGTAAACTTTTGGCCTTCTAAGGGCCCATTTATTCTTGGGCTCATTTCTAGAATCCGGTTAGTTACGATCTGTTACTGGCATGCTCCGTTTGTGGGCCAAATTCAGCCCATGGTTATAATCGCCCCATTTGTGGCTCGTTAACCCGTTGGGCTGTTTTCATAGTGTTATCAAATACGGACTATTAACGACCTGTTATGGTCCACGAATAGTACGTCCCATGTTTGGCGAAATGACTATATGGCCCGTACAAGGCCCATGGATCCTACAGCCCGTAGAAGGCCCATGGATCATACGGCCCGTAGAAGGCCCATGGATCCTACGTCCCGTAGAAGGCCCATGGATCCTACAGCCCGTAGGAGGCCCATGGTTACAATAGTCTGTGTGTTTCCATGGTTATTGTGGCCTAGTTACCAAAAAATACGTTATTGTGGCCACTAGAAAAACGCGGAAAAAGAACTACAGTGACTACAAGAAAACAACTAAACAAGACAATAAGGAAATAAATAAGCAAGCTACTAATGCTAGGCTATTTTGGCTATTACACATATTACATCCACTTGGCATCAAAGTTCTCCACCAGTGCAAATATAGGGAACAAAGCAACATATTACATACACTGGCCGTCTAAATTGGCCACCAGTGCAAATAAACGCGGCAGCAAAACAAGTCCATAACTGAAACAACTTCACAAGAGCTCAAGAAATGTTATCCTGGGTATCCACCATCACTGCTACGTGTCGGTGCTATACAAACGGTTTTGAACCCCTTTCCGCGACGACATTTGGAACTGTCGCCAAGTGAGTGTGGGCGATAGGGGGGTCATACCTACCCGACCTAGAAACCGTCGAGGATAGGGAGCCTTGATGCATATAGTTGTCCCTATATAACCATTTCCGATATCTTGAATATCTCAAACGCTTCATCATTGCTACTTGTTTGTGCTCGCATTGCCATCACAGTCGGAGTTTTGTGGTTTTACCTAAAACCAGGCAGATTCTAGGCACGGGAGTTTTCGAGGCAGATTCCAGGCACGGTTGTTTTACGATGCCTGGCACATCACAAACAGTTTGTGGTTATAAACCGTGTACGATAGGTAGACAATCACACACATTTAGTTTTCCTGCACCGTATGTGATTGTGTCTGACATCACACACGTTTTCCAAACAGCAACTGTGTGCATGCTTGCACACGTTTCCTCTCTGTGAACCGTCTCGGATTATGGTGTATATCGAAAACATTTGTGTTTTACCAACCGTGCGTGCCTCAATGACCTGCACAATGTAATTTCGCCCTAATTTAATTGCTGCTATTTAAAATTGTACCTAATTTAAACTTGAAAGTAGGCTATAGCTTTATTCATACCCATCAGGTTCAAAAAACCAATGCATTATTCGATTCACAGTTTCATATGTTTAAGAATTACATAAGCACCAAATAAAGAATGATCAACCAGGGTTCTATACTTGTACTATTACAAATGGTAAAGAAAGAGGCGACAAACATTCTGGTTGCTGAACAAGGTGAAGCGGAATGGCTCTATTGTGCTCTCCTGGATGCAGAAGGCGTGCGGGACTCTAGTCCAACCCCTTGTGATGGACGGCTGACAATCATGTAGTTTGAGAGGTAGTCTTGAGTAAACTACATCAGGATCCACTGCAAAATAAAAAAGATTCAGACATTGTCATCTAACACAACTCGTTACGGGCAGTAAAAATAAGGCTACAGGGTTCTTACTTACCATCCTGCAGTTCACTGTTGTGTTGTATAAAGTGTAAACAAATAGTTCGATTGACATCTTTTGACCCATAATAACAATCTTTATCAGTTTCCTCACTTGATGCTGGTTCATGAATATCTCATTGCCCCATACGCAGAAAGGGTCGAGGTGTGGATCTTTGGGAATGATACATGTACCTAAAAGCACCAAGTTAATATTAGAAGCTAAACAACAATTGAAAAATGATGTAGTAAAACACTCCCTCCATCCCATTATATAAGATTTTATTACATGTATATCTAGACATCATCAGAACATTAAGGTAACACTCTTCCTTGTTGCTATGTAGCCGGCGATTGCATATTTAGTCATTCAGTACACTGCATGTTGCTATGTAGCCTCAAATATATTAAATATGAACCTAGTTAACCTACTGATAAATGGATTACAGATATATTCAGTGAAATGTCTGATTCGATGATTAATCCCTTATCAGCCTCAAGCTATATGGTACCAGCTACCGATATCCTGAACAGTGAGTACATATAAGAAATGCGATGAAACTAACCTCGATGGAAAACAACATTGTTCTCAATATTGTCCTGCATGAGTACATATAAAGGCATGTTAAGCACAATAGGATAAACATCAACCAAATATATCCATGGTAGACAACATAATCTACAAATGATAGCTTCAGTGTGCAGGCTTAAGCACGCTAGTTAAGCAAAACAAGAAGTGGAAAGGTGTGTTAACTGCATCAGGCATAACATTTAAAAACAAGCAAATAGTCATCCAAACTGGTATTGTGCAGGTATACAGTACACTAGTTATTGTTAAAAAACGAAAAGGCATGTTAACTGCAATATCCTTAACAACAACCAAATATCGTAATTCATAGTGGTATTGTTGAAACTGTTATTGATGAAATTGAACTGCACGGCAAATAGTTGCACATATAGAGCGTCACATTGTGAAGAACTGAAATAAACAAGTCATAAGGACATCTCTAGCCGATCCTTGAGAAGTTAAAGGACTAAAACCCTTAGTGGATATATATACTCCAGCAATTTTTGGCCTTTTCTAGTCGATCTCCTAAATTTAAGGTTGTAAACTTCAATTTGATCAAGTTCAAAGCAGGTTCAACCGAAAGTAGCATGCATTCAAACATAAACATAGATAGTTTTGCATAATCGAACATAAAACATAAATTTAAACTGAGCTAAACTACTTTCGGTCGAAGTAGAGGTCGAGCCAATCCTTCCTCATCATGTACGGTGTGCCGCGAGCCGGGTCCGGGCCGGTACCGTCGTCGGGGTTGTTGGGGAAGGCACTCCTCCACTTGTCGATGTCGATCTCCTCATCCTCGGGGCCCACCTTGACGCCCTCCGCGCCGCCATCGCCGCCGCCTTCGACATCATCATCAGACGAGAGCGTGATTACCTCGCCGCCCTCCGCGCCATCGTCCTCGCCGCCTTCTACCTCGTCATCGGAGGAGAGCGCGATAACCTCGCCGCCCTCCGTGCTGGCAAAGATCGCCCGCTCCGCCTCCATGAGCTCCGGGTGCTGCCGGCGGAGCTCTTGCATGTAGGCCTCGTCGG
>NW_024121060.1:0-14653 GCF_003073215.2 Triticum urartu
GGGGGGGAGACATGGGTCTCGGGCCCGACAGGTACCAGACGTCTGGTGGCTCGCGAGGGTCCGGTCGTCCGGTACTTGTCGGACGTCCGGCGTTTTGGCTCGGTTGAGGTGGCGCCGGATTTCCGAGGACGGTCGGACGTCCGGACGCTGGAGTATGTCGGACGTCCGCTCATTTTGTCTCGGGTGCAATGGTCGCCGATCGTCTGGTCCGGGCCGGTCGTCCGGTGGGTCTTCAGGCGTCGGACGTCCGGTCCTGACTGGTCGTCTGGTGGCTGGAGCTTCTTCCGTAGCTCTTCTTCTCGTTCCTCGTGCTTGGTGTCCCCGCCTTCTTGTTCATGGGCCTCCTCTTGGTTCCTGGTCATGCATAGAACACATGTTTGAGGTAGTAGCCATGTCTCATGTATGAAAATGATGGTTCGAAGAGGAGCGAGTTCACCTTGCGTCCCATGGCGTACGTTCGAGGTCTCGTCATATGTCCTCTTGGGGCTTGGAGAGTAGTCGGAGTGTACATGGGGATGAACTTGGGATGCTCCGCATCATCTCCCCCCCTTGGGGAAGATCCGACCTCGGATCATGATCCTCGTCCCCATGGAAACGGTTGTAATGGACGGACTTGTAGTTGGACGTAGTTGAAGGTGTCTCCGGTATGTGGTACATGCAAAATGAGCAAACACAAAGTACACTTGGAAATACAATGGTTAACGCACACAAAGTGTCCATCAAGTAAACATGTGTCCGTGCGACACAAATCCCGTAACAGTGGCGCGCATAGTACGTGGCGAAAAAGGTGGCACGGAGATCGAGGAGATCTGCCTAATCCATCCCGATTACCACGGCCTCGCTCGTCTGGCATGCTTCCCAAAATTCGAAATCCGCGCAGAGCAGAGCAACTGGTCAGACCGAAAACATCCTCCACATTATCATTCAGAATTCTACCGTGAAAGTTCACTCGACAAAAACTAAGAATGGACCAAGGCGATTGAAAAAGAATTTGATGCTGTCTCCTCGGTTCATTGTTCCAGAACAAGTTATACCCACAGCACAAAGAATGAGTCGGAAGTGTTCCCAACTCCTTCCTCACTCAAACCCTGATCCATTCGGGGGCTAATGATGAAGCTATGTACCTGGGGTAGGGTCATGGATCTGTCCAAGATACACTCCCCAAGGACATCTCTAAAGGAACTAGAAGCGGTCGAAGCAAAATCATCATCCACTCGACCGTGAATCTATGTTCCACTCGACAGTATAGAAGACACTCGACTATGCGAACAACCACTCGACGATACGACAAACCACTCGGAGTGTAGAAAGGCTAATGTCACTCAGGATGACAATGGTCGGTCATTCACTCTTCAGCCTTAAAGATCATTTATATCTCTTTATTACTAGCGTTACCAGTAACGCCCTGCCTTAATGTACATTGAACCCTTTGTAATGTGGGTTGGGTGGGATCCTGGCGCACTCTATATAAGCCACCCCCTCCTCCGAGACAAGGGTTCTCACCTTTTGTAATTCACGCGCATATATCCAGTCGACCGCCTCCGGGCTCCGAGACGTAGGGCTGTTACTTCCTCCGAGAAGGGCCTAAACTCGTCAAACTCGCGTGTACAACTCCTCCATAGCTAGGATCTTGCCTCTATATTCTTACCCCCTATTCTACTATCAGACTTAGAACCACGACAACGAGTGATTCAAAGCAATAGTCTATCATTTGACATTAAGACAATAATACTTCAAGCATACTGACCAAGCAATTATGTCTTATCAAAATAACATAGCCAAAGAAAGCTCATCCCTACAAAATCATATAGTCTGGCTATGCTCCATCTTCACCACACAAAGCATTCAAATCAGGCACAACCCCGATTACAAGCCAGGCAATTGTTTCATACTTTAGTAATCTCAAACTTTTTTCAACTTTCACGCAATACATGAGCGCAAGCCATGGACATAGCACTATGGGTGGAATAGAATATGATGATGGATGTTTGTGTGAAGAAGGCAAAAAAGGAGAAAGTCTCACATCGACGCGGCTAATCAACGGGCTATGGAGATGCCCATCAATTGATGTCAATGTGAGGAGTAGGGATTGCCATGCAACAGATGCACTAAGAGCTATAAGTGTATGAAAGCTCAAACTGGAAACTAAGTGGGTGTGCATCCAACTTGCTTGCTCATGAAGACCTCGGGCATTTGAGGAAGCCCATCATCGAAATATACAAGCCAAGTTCTATAATGAAAATTCCCACTAGTATATAAAAGTGATAACTCAAGAAACTCTCTATATGAAGAACATGGTGCTACTCTGAAGCACAAGTGTGGTAAAAGGATAGTAACATTGCCCCTTCTCTCTTTTTCTCTCATTTTTTATTTTTTGTTTTTTTGGGTGGGCTTCTTTGGCCTCTTTTTTTATTTGGGCTTCTTTGGCCTCTTTTATTTATTTTTAAAGTCCGGAGTCTCATCCCGACTTGTGGGGGAATCATAGTCTCCATCATCTATTCCTCACTGGGGTAATGCTCTAATAATGATGATCATCACACTTTTATTTACTTACAACTCAATATTACAACTCGATACTAGAACAAAGATATGACTCTATATGAATGCTTCCGGTGGTGTACCGGGATGTGCAATAATCTAGCTTAGCAATGACATCAAAAAACAGATAAGCCATGAAAACATCATGCTAGCTATCTTACGATTATGCAAAGCAATATGACAATAAATGCTCAAGTCATGTATATGATGATGATGGAAGTTGCATGGAAATATATCTCGGAATGGCTATGGAAATGCCATGATAGGTAGGTATGGTGGCTGTTTTGAGGAAGATATAAGGAGGTTTATGTGTGATAGAGCGTATAGTATGACGGGGTCTGGATGCACCGGCAAAGTTTGCACCAACTCTCGAGGTGAGAAAGGGCAATGCATGGTACCGAAGAGGCTAGCAATGATGGAAGGGTGAGAGTGCGTATAATCCATGGACTCACATTAGTCATAAAGAAATCATATACTTATTGCAAAAGTTTATTAGCCCTCGAAGCAAAGTACTACTATGCATGCCCCTGGGGGGATAGATTGGTAGGAAAAGACCATCGTTGTTCCCCGACCACCACTCATAAGGAAGACAATCAATAAATACCGCATGCTCCAACTTCGTTACATAACGGTTCACCATACGTGCATGCTACGGGACATGCAAACCTCAACACAAGTATTTCTCAATTTCACAATTACTCAACTAGCACGACTCTAATATCACCACCTTTATATCGCAAAACTATTGCAAGGAATCAAACATATCATATTCAGTGATCTACAAGTTTTATGTAGGATTTTATGACTAACAATGTGAATGACCAGTTCATGTCATCTCTCTAAATAGATAAAAGTGAAACAAGAGAGTTTAATTATTTCTACAAAAGATATGCCCATGCTCTAACAAATATAAGTGAAGCAAAAGAGCATTCTACAAATGGTGGTTTTCTATGTGAAGAGAAACAGGCAATCGAAACTTCAAATGATATAAGTGAAGCACATGAAGCATTCTATAAAGCCATACTCAAAAGATATAAGTGAAGTGCAATGAGCATTCTATAAATCAACCAAGGACTATCTCATACCAGCATGGTTCATAAAAGAAAAATGAAAACTAAATGCAAAAGATGCTCCAAGATTTGCACATAGCGCATGAACGAAACGAATCCGAAAACATACCGATATTTGTTGAAGAAAGATGGGATACCTTCCGGGGCATCCCCAAGCTTAGATGCTTGAGTCTCCTTGATATTTACTTGGGGTGCCTTGGGCATCCCCAAGCTTGAGCTCTTGCCTCTCCTTCTTCTCCTCACATCGAGACATCCTCGATCTTCGAACACTTCATCCACACAAAACCCAACAGAAAACTCGGTAAGATCCGTTAGTATAATAAAGAAAATCACTACTCTAAGTACTATTGCAAACCAATTCATATTTTGTTTTTGCATTATAGCTACTGTAATATAACTTTTCCATGGCTTAATCCACTGATATAAATCGATAGTTTCATCAAAACAAGCAAACTATGCATCAAAAACAGATTCTATCTAAACAGAACAGTTTGTAATAATCTGAACATTCACCATACCTCTGTTACTCCAGAAATACCGCCCAAATTAGGAAAAATAAAAAAAATTGTATAGAAAGACAGTGCAAAAAGTTCATAACCGTTTGATGTTCCAGTAAAAAATGTAAAATCGAGCACTACAACCAAAATTTCTGTCCTGCACCGCACAAACCAACAAGTAATCTAAAACATCCTAAAGGCAAACCTTGGCACATTATTTTTATTTTTAAACTTTATAAAAGCACACAACAGAAATAAATGACTCTCTAAAACTTCCGAGTTGTCTCCCTGGCAGCACTTTCTTTAAAGCCATTAAGCTAGGCATATAGTGCTCAAGTAATGGATCCACCCGGATTCCAAGGTATATCAAAGCCAATTTTAATTAACAATGATTTGTGATTTAGTAGTGATCACAAGGTAACATATATCATGCAGCAACAAAGTCTAACTCTCTTCCTATGCATAGGCATTTCATAAAAGAACAATTCATGCACACATAGTAAAGGCCAATGCATAGTATAAACAATTTCTTGCAATTTTATCATATTGGAAACATAGAGAGGTGGAGATATAGTCCTCTATCATAATAATTGCAAGTAGGAGCAGCAAGCACATGCATATCATATCTATCAAAATCATCATGTGTAGTAGTAAAACGCAACCCATAAATATAATACTTAATAAGGGCAAACTTCTCCGATATAGTGTAGTCGGGAGAATTCAAAAAGGTAATAGGACTATCATGCGTGGGTGCAATAGTAAAAATTTCATGTTTAACATAAGGAACTACAGCAAGTTCATCTCCATAAGCATAATTCATATTGGCATCTTGGCCACAAACTTAGCAAGCATCAAGTTCATCAAAAAAGGATATTTCAAACGAATTAAAGGGATCATAGCAATTATCATATCATTCATCATTCGGTAAACACGAAGGGAAATTAAAAATTGTATGGGATAAAGAGTTACTCTCATTAGAAGGTGGGCATGGGTGATCAATCCGCTCTCTTCCTCCTTTTGTTTTTCACTCTCCTCCTCATCTTTTTCATCCAATGAGCTCACAATGTCATTAATTTCTTCTTCCATAGACTCCTGCAAAATATTAGTCTCTTCTTGGACAGCGGAGACTCTATCAATAAAATCATCAATATCGGAATTGAATTCATAATTCTCATAGCAATATTTAAGTATAGAAAAAATTTCAGGTCTGTAAACAGCATCATCAAGATTTTCACACTCTTTAAACAAAGATTCAATTTCATAAGCACCCATAAAAGCAACAAATTATTATGTTTGTTCCACATCATAGTAATCATATATAGCATTAGCATAAGATGCCAAGGTTTTATCATCATTAAATTTGCATGAAAATGGAAGGTGTGGAGCCTTCATCCTAGAGCAATAAGTATAGTCATATCTCAAGCATAATTCCCGAGCATACCAACGCAACATATGAATTTGATCCCATAATAGTTTCCCTTTTTGAGTCAAGCGATAATCCCTAAAGTATTCATGTTGATCCAACGTGTCTCCCATTACATAATTGAATGGGGTTTTCTCAGGATTATCAAAGTAGTACATAATATTTTTCACATAACCAGCATCGAGGGTTTTAGGAGGTGCCCCATCTCCATGAGTAGCAAGTAAACCTAATTTTTTTGGTATTTCGTGTTCCATATCCATAACTAAAAATATAGAACAACTTATAACAGCAAATAAAAATTACTTAGTGATAAAGAAAACAAGCACACATTAGAATATTCACCCCATGCTATAACTCCCCGGCAACGGCGCCAGGAAAAGGTCTTGATAACCCACAAGTATAGGGGATCAATTGTAGCCTCTTTTGATAAGTAAGAGTGTCGAACCCAATGAGGAGCTAAAGGTAGAACAAATATTCCCTCAAGTTCTATCGACCACCCATGCAACTCTATGCACGCTTAACGTTCACTTTACCTAGAACAAGTATGAAACTAGAAGTACTTTGTAGGTGTTGTTGGATAGGTTTGCCAGAATATAAAGAGCACGTAAATAAAAACTCGGGGCTGTTTAGGTAAAGAAGCAATAAAGTTAGTATAGCGAGTGTGGAAAAGTGGTGGTAGGAGTTGCGAAATTGTCCCTAAGCAATTGACTATGTTACTAGACCGACAGCGGAGACTCTATCAATAAAATCATCAATATCGGAATTGAATTCATAATTCTCATAGAAATATTTAAGTATAGCAAAATTTTCAGGTGTAAACAGCATCATCAAGATTTTCACACTCTTTAAACAAAGATTCAATTTCAAAAGCACCCATAAAAGCAACAAATTCTTATATTTGTTCCACATCATAGTAATCATATATAGCATTAGCATAAGATGCCAAGGTTTTATCATCATTAAATTTGCATGAAAAGGGAAGGTGTGGAGCCTTCATCCTAGAGCAATAAGTATAGTCATATCTCAAGCATAGTTGCCGCTTCTGTCACTCTTGCCCTCCAATACATAGTCCTATCAACATACAACTAACCCTATGATGTGATCCACGCGCACGCTCATATGATGAGCACCAAAGGACAGCAACATAACCACAAGCAAATTAAACCAATCATAGTAATTCACCAATCACCAATGGGACAACGAACTCAGACATCATAGGATGGAAACACATCATTGGATAATAATATGAAGCATAAAGCACCATGTTCAAGTAGAGGGTACAACGGGTGGCAGGAGAGTTGACCGCTGTAGATAGAGGGGGGAAGGTGATGGAGATGTTGGTAAAGATGGCGTAGGTATTGGTGAAGATCGCGGTGGTGATGATGATGGCCCAGGCGGCATTTCGGCGCCACCAGAAGCGAGGGGGGGAGAGCCCCCTTCTTCTTATTCTTCCTTGACCTTCTCCCTAGATGGGAGAAGGGTTTCCCCTCTGGTACATGGCCTCCATGGCATGGGAGGGGCGAGAGCCCCTCCGAGATTGGATCTGTCTCTCTGTCTCTCTCTGTTTCTGCGTTCTGGGATTCTGCCCTTTCACCGTTTCTTATATATCTGGAGATCCGTAACTCCGATTGGATTGAAACCTTCGCCCAGATTTTTCTCCAAAAATTAGCTTTCTTGCGGCCAAAGAAGAGCAGCAACCGCCTTATGGGGGCCCATGAGGGTCAGGGGCACGCCTAGGGGGGTAGGCGCGCCCCCTACCTTGTGGCCCCCTCGGGCACCGTCTCACGTTGATTCTTCTTCCCATATTTCACAAATATTCCAAAATTATTCTCCGTCCGTTTTTATCTCGTTTGGACTCCGTTTGATATGTATTTTCTGTGAAACAAAAAACATGCAACAAACAGGAACTGGCACTGGGCACTGGATCAATATGTTAGTCCAAAAATAGTATAAAAAGTTGCCAAAAGTATATGAAAGTTCTAGAATATTGGCATGGAACAATCAAAAATTATAGATACGACGGAGATGTATCAATCACCTTCACAGGAACCCTCTTCCTGGGGGGTCGCCATCAACATCACCAAGGTCATCTCTTCTGATCTTATACCGCAATGCACCTTATACCGGGCATGTGTTCAAATCCTCGTACGCATCGCGATAGAGGATGCAGTCATTAGGGCATGCGTGTATCTTCAACACCTCCAATAGACAGCATACGACCTTCTTTGTTGCGTATGTACTGTCGGGCAATTCATTATCGTTTGGAAGCTTCTTCTTCAATATTTTCAGTAGCTTCTCAAATCCTTTGTCAGACACAACATTCTCTGCCTTCCACTGCAGCAATTCCAGTATGGTACCGAGCTTTGTGTTGCCATCTTCGCAATTGGGGTACAACCTTTTTTTGGGATCCTCTAACATGCGATCGAACTTCAGCTTCTCTTTTTGACTTTTGCACTATGTCCTTGCATCAACAATGACCCGGCGGAGATCATCATCATCGGGCACATCGTCTGGTTCCTCTTGATCTTCAGCAGCTTCCCGCGTTGCAGCATCACGGTATTCAGGGGGCACATAGTTGTCATTGTCCTCTTCTTCTTTGCTGTCTTCCATCATAACCCCTATTTCTCTGTGCTTCGTCCACACATTATAGTGTGGCATGAAACCCTTATAAAGCAGGTGGGTGTGAAGGATTTTTCGGTCAGAGTAAGACTTTGTATTCCCACATATAGGGCATGGACAACACATAAAACCATTCTTCTAGTTTGCCTCAGCCACTTTGAGAAAATTATGCAGGCCCTTAATGTACTCGGAGGTGTGTCTGTCACCGTACATCCATTGTCGGTTCATCTGTGTGCATTATATATAATTATGTGTGTCAAAAGTAAGAAAATTAGACAAGTATCTATCTAAAGTAAGAATTTTTTTCTTTCAGAAAGAAGATAAGAACAAGAGGCTGACCACGGTGGTGCCGGTGACGAGATCGGTGAGGGCGATTGACGGCGGTGAAGACGGGGACGCGGCGTGACAGACCGCTAAACCTATGCAAATCTCGGGAAAAATGGAGCTCGGAGGTCGAGCTTCGAGAGGAGAAAGCTTAACTCGTGTGGCTCGGGCATTTCATCGAACACCTCATGTGCATAGGAGGTGAGCTAGAGCACCCAAATGGCCTCCCCTCGCTGGCCAGAAAAAACAAAGCACTGTGGAGTGCTTTGCTGCGGCGAGGGGGTATATATAGGCAACTCATTTGTCCCGGTTCGTGGTTGGAACCGAGACTAAAGCTCCCCCTTCTGTCCCGGTTCGAGTCATGAACCGGGACCAATGTATGTGGGCCAGGAGCGAGGCCCATTGGTTCCGGTTCGTGCCAGGAACCGGGACAAATGGGTCCAGACGAACCGGGACCAATGCCCACGAGGCTCCGGCCGCCCCCTTGGGCTCACGAACCGTGACGTATGCCCCCATGGTTCCCGGTTCGTGACTGAACCGGGACTAATGGGCTGGTCAGGCCCCCATCAAAGCCATGTTTTCTACTAGTGCATGCATGTGTTTAGAGCTTAATTACTGTAAAGAGGGTCCACACATACATTTTTTGACAGAGAGTGCGTACCCCACTCACCCTCCTCTCCCGTCCTTTTATTTTTTTACTCTCAAATGTGAATCTATTATATCTTTGTAAACAGAGTCTAATTTATATTAGGTTTGCATATTTGTTTTTCTTATGATGAGTGCTTCCAAACTTGTTCGACATTTAATACATTTTGACAAAGTTTTAAAAAAATTCATCAAATTCCAACTATTAAACTTTTATAGGAACGAAAATGATAAACTCACCAAGTTTCAAAAACTAAAGCTTAAACCATAAGCCCCAAGTCCTACCCCCTAAACCCTAAATCATAAAAGCAAATGAAACTTGGTAAAAGTTGGTGAAATTTAGTATTAAGACTACCAAGTTTAAATATTTGAAACTTAGTAAAATTAAAATGTAGTCACAATGCATTTAAAATTGATGTTTTTCAAAAGTACCCTTTGCACATTCAAAAGACATACTAGATTCAAATTTGAAGGTAAAAAAATGGTAGACGGGATGGGTGGAGCATGCAACTCTGCCCTACATAACAAGTGAGACAACTAATTTAATTTTCACACAATATAATTGCAGACGCACACATATACACACATATATTTCTCCGACAAGTATTTTTGGACGGATAGAGTAAATAAGCACTCCTTTTAGCATGTGCGTTTTTAAACACAATACAATCAAAGACGCTCACATACACACATATACACTCATCCTTATGAACCCACACATGTATACCTTATCCCTATAAGCATCTCCCAGAGACTGGGCATTGATGAAGTCACCACAAATGCCTCATAGTTGATGGGAGCGTCTCCTCTCACTGAAAGAACATCGCGGAAAGCCTAAAATAAATTCAGGAAAATATGATCACCAATGTCAAGTCTAGAATTTGAATCCTGGTGGGCTGGTTCCACCACGAAGAATCTAACCATCTGAGATAGACTCGGTTCACTTTAGCATGTAATTATAAGAGGTAACTTGCACGCAAGACGTCACGTATAAACTCCTATGACATTGACCACATATATTGTAGCAACACCATTTGGGTTGTTAGGGTGTCATTTGTATGACTTTTTTTATTTCTATATGTTCGTCATATGTGTCTTGCATTATAAATTGCGACCTCAATTGTATATATATTATCAGTTTAGCTGGATGTCAGTCGCTTGGGTATGATTTTGGATGAAGGAAGTAGCAGCCGTCGAAGGGAAGGAAAGAGCGTTGTCGGCTCGCCGTAGAAGCAACAACCTTTGGGTCTATCTTAGACCTCTCCCAATGCAATGGTGCTTAGATAAGGTGCTAAGTGCATTAAATACCTTAGCAACTCAACTTCCCAATGCATAGGTGCTTAACTTGTTGTTGCTAAGCACACTTTATTTAATGAGTTAACACCTAAAGTCTTTCATGCATTGGTCAAATTGTTTCATTTAAGTGGTTTGCCTAGGTTCTCGCGCTTGGCATTGGTTCTTCCTGGGGTCACCAAAGTGCTCTCTCCCCTCTTTAAATGATGTGCCATGTCATTCTTTCGCTTATGTGGCATGCTTAGCACCTGTCCACGGAGGAGCACTGGGAAGGGCCTTAGAGGTGCGGGTGCTCGCTGGTAGGCCTGGGTGTTCGGTTCCCCCGAACCGATTGGGTCGGTGCTTCGGTCTAATTAAAATTTCGGTTCTGTGAAAATATGGACCGATCGGTCAATGGAAAGCTAGCTAACCGAGGATTCTAAGACCTCTCCCAATGCAATGGTGCTTAGGTGAGGTGCTAAGTGCATTAAATACCTTAGCAACTCAACTTCCAAATGCATAGGTGCTTAACTTGTTGTTGCTAAGCACACTTTATTTAATGAGTTAACACCTAAAGTCTTTCATGCATTGGTCAAATTGTTTCATTTAAGTGGTTTGCCTAGGTTCTCGCGCTTGGCATTGGTTCTTCCTGGGGTCACCAAAATGCTCTCTCTCCTCTTTAAATGATGTGCCATGTCATTTTTTCGCTTATGTGGCATGCTTAGCACCTGTCCAGGGAGGAGCATTGGGAAGGGTCTAAGCACCGAGATTTCGATTCGGTCGTCGGTTCATGCATTGGGAAGTACTAGTTGATTGACCCTCTCCACGAGCTAAACTGGATGAAGCATTACTTTATTCCAATGTGCATGCGCAGGATGCGGAATGCGGCTGCGGCTGCGCGGGACTAGCGCCAATTAAGTATGGGGCTGAGGAAATCGAGCTCAGGCATGTGGCCGGGCCTTGTTTTACTCGGTTTTCGGTCAGTTCGGTTTCCCGAGAGATAAACCCGAATTCACCGGACTAGTTTCGGTTATCTGGAGATGCAAACCGATTATAGCATCGAAGTTTTCGGTTTCGGTGCATTCGGCTTCAGTGTCGGGTATTTCGGTTCGGTAGATCGGTTCTCGGGTTATATGCCCAGCCCTACTCGCTGGTGTCTATCTTGGGGCGCAGCCTCACCGGGTATGTATATTTGGGGTGAGGGAGGAGTGCAGGCTCGCCAAAAAAAGTCTGTAGGTTTGCCGGTGGTAGAGGGATGGCCAGGGCAGCGCCAGCACGCCGATGGCAGCGGGTGAGGAAAGGGCAGGGCGGCGAGGCTGGCGTGGGAGCGCTGCTGGCCGCCGATGGTGGTGGCTAGAGGATTGTCGGGCCACCAGGGAAGAAGATAAACATAGCACTTGGCGGATGAAGAAGGCATCTCGTTGTTTATTTTGCTTCAGGCCGCTAGGAATGAATTGACTAACCCAAATTAATTTTTTAGCCGACTTAACCTGCCCCATTTATTATACACGATCAGTTATTTTGAAGCACCGCATACAATTTCTCGGTGGTGGCTAGAGGATTGTCGGGCCACCAGGGAAGAAGATAAACATAGCACTTGGCGGATGAAGAAGGCATCTCGTTGTTTATTTTGCTTCAGGCCGCTAGGAATGAATTGACTAACCCAAATTAATTTTTTAGCCGACTTAACCTGCCCCATTTATTATACACGATCAGTTATTTTGAAGCACCGCATACAATTTCTCTTTTCTTTAATATTGTACTCTCCGGGTTGAGGTAGTGTGGTGGTGGAGGTCTGGATAGCAATGAAGGAGCTATGTTGATGTCTCGGGCGGGGGGGGGGGGCCCCCCCCCCCCACTTTGAAATATTTCTGCTTTTCTAGGGAGGCATAGATTCGGAGAAAAATAGTTGTTGGCCCCCTCACATTTTCATGGTTGGCCTTTGGCCCCCCCGAACCTTTTGCCTAGCTCCGCCACCGCTGGATAGGTCGACGATTAGGGTTGCCATCGGTTGTTTCTCTTCTTTTTTTTGAAACGAGGCAAAAGACTTGCTATTTTCGTTGATTAAGGAGTGAGAATTGTCGAGTTAATTGACGGAAAACCGGGCTAAAACCGATACAATCCAAGCCATATAACATGGGTACCACCGGCCAATCTAGCCACCGACATGGGATCACAGAGCTACAAAGAGGACAGTTGCACTGAAACCATGACGGCACATGCCAACAGAAGGCCACACGCACGAACAACTGACAGCTCCGACTCTGACGGCGATCATCACAAGGGAAATATGCAGGACTTGTGCCAACCGTGCCCGCCATAGCCGACCACCGAGCGCCTGCCATCGTCACCACATGGACAACTCCACCGCAGCTCCGACTTCAAAGCAACCAAGCAACCAACGGAAGAGCACCTCGAACACGCTGGGAAGATCCGACTAGCGAAGCCCGAGCCGCGACCAAAACTCCTCTCGACGCCATCATCGTTGCCAAATAGAATTCAGCGCCACCGAAAAGGCCGCCTCAGCAAACCACACGGCGACGATGCCGCAACCCACGCGGCGAAGATGCCGCCATCCACTGGTCTCTAGGTTGTGGCCGGCTCCGAGACGATGCCCCTAAGGAGGAAGAAGACGTGAAGGCGCCTTCATTGCCCGATCTCAAAGATCTGAGGTTTCCCTCCGGAGCCAAGGCCACGGGGAGGGGGCAGGGCCGGCCCTGAGGGGGGGCAAGGGGGGCGGCCGCCCCGGGCCCCCCAACTCCAGGGGCCCCCACCCAGGTACGTACGTGGCAGCCTACCGACCTAAAGATCGGCAGATATGCAGCAGTTTGGCAGCTACGCGCTGGCCTTGGGCTGGGCAAGCAGTCACGACATGCAGCTCGGTAGCCCACACGCATGCACATATCTCACTCGTTCAGTCAGGGCCCGTGTATAGGTCGAACTCCTTGTAGTCGTTGTAGGGTCGTACGAGTTGATCGCGTGATGCCTGTTCAAGCTTCCTATAATTCCCTTCCTTAAAAGACGTATCCTAATTCACATCTATTTTTAAAAGAGTTTCCCTAATTTCATTCTCAGATCAGATCAAGGCTTAAAGTCTTCGAGTATCCCAGCCGCGATTGCGAGCTCTAAACGGAGTTGCCGTTTCATGGCTGAACTCCGCTCTTTCATCTCTAGTGCTCTACTCCATCAACGCCATCACGGGAATCACCCAGCAGGCCAGCACACATGTGATCATCACATAGCCAAGCGCTTGCTCCAGACGCATATACACGTCGCGTCAATGCCGAGCACCCGATCAGACAATTATTGACACCGATTCAACCGATCTAAGGTAATATCATATTCATGATTTTGTATGGCGGGCGACATGGCCAAGATTGCAGTGCAATACTGCATGAAAGTTTCTCCGCGATTGACATTTAGGCCAAGATCACGGGAGATCGTGCTGATTTAGGGTAAAATTTTGTTGTAAATTTGGTCGTGCTGATTTAGGCTAAAATTTTGTTGTAAATTTGGTTGCTGCGTTTTCCTTTCTCTGACGATTTTAATCATTGGTCAAACTATCATTCATTATTCCTTATACGTTAATTGATAATTAAGTAATTATCTTTATCAACATGATGTGTTGTTTGTTTGTCATACTCCTACCGTTTCTAAATATAAATCTTTTGCGATCTTAATCCGGATTACATACTTATGTATATAGACATATTTTAGAGTGTAGATTCACTCATTTTGCTTCATATGTAGTCTCTATTTGAATCTCTAAAAGGACTTTTATTTAGGAAAGGAGGGAGTACTTTTGATGCAAAATTTCTTTATTTCAACATTGTGTGTATAAACAATTTCATATCAATACTTATTTCGGAATTATTATTAATTTTTTTTGGCAAATTTACTGTAATGTTTGTTGGTAATATATATACGCTTGTATCTACTATAATTGCTATGATGATCATATCAATAGGCCTATAGACGTGTCGAAACAATATATATTAAGGACCCCTTAGTTTTAGTTTCGCCCCGGGCCCCCAAAATCTCAGGACCGGCCCTGGGAGGGGGAAGGAGCACCACATAACAGCAATGCTTCCAAGAAAGAGCACGACGCCCACGGGTGTCGCCGTCACCAGATCCGGCAGAGGGCGGACATAGGATTTCTCCCAGAGATGCTCAACCACCACCTGCCCGCACCAACGCAGCCAACGAACCCCATCCTGCCGAGGCCGACCTCGAACTGGCCGTGGGATCCCATGACCCACCTCGCC
>NW_024121061.1:0-14477 GCF_003073215.2 Triticum urartu
CTTGAAAGAACACACCTATGTGAGCTTAGCTGTGAGGTCGCAGTACATGAGATTTGGGTGATCTCTAATGAGCTCACTAAAGGACTAGGGAGCATGACCGTAACGCTCCAAACCTTAGGCGTGGATCAAGGCGGCCTAGTATCAGTGATGCCTTCAGGTGAATCTCTTCTACACAAGACTGGCAATTCAAGGCAGTGTCCATTGCCTAGATGTAAGAGGAGTGGATCACGTAGTGCTAGGTATAGTTCAACCCGAGACGGGTCTATACTTTTAAAACTGGTATATAAAAGCCATATGAGAACAAATTGCAGACCTTGACTTCTTGGTGGGGATTGTTGGAATTAATGGGCTTTATAAAGAGATTGGGCCCAAATTAATTTCAGATTTGGAGAGAAGTCAAGGGGGTGGACAGCCATGTGGGAGTTTAGTCCCACATCGCTAAGGGAGCAGGAGTTTTACCTGCTTATAAGGGGGCCTCTCATGGTTCCATTGATTGGGATGACTAAAGATGCAAGTGTACACCACACGCGCACACATCTTATCCACCCGCATCTGTCTCACGCACGAACCGAGGATAGACTCGCACGTTTGCGTGCGGTTACAGGTTCGTTCGCGATGGAGATATCCCAGGGGGCGGATCCTAGGATATAGGCAGATCGTGCTGCGTGGGGTTTATCCATCCGAGTCTATAAGAGGGAGACGTCCTTCTCGCCAGAGACACTCGAACAAAAACACAACCCTAACCCGTTCTCATCTGCGCCACCGCCGTCGACCTTCGCCGATCCTCTCCCTGCCGTGCAGCAGGGCGAGGAGAGCAGTAGTCTCCGGACTTACCCCGGCATCGGCGACCTGCACGGGTAGCCGGGCGATAAAGTTTCTGGGCAGTGCATCCGCACGGCCGCTCAATCTTCTTCGACTACGTCCGTCTGCACTGTGATCAGTTCATCATCAACTCTCCATCGACATCCCCGTCTTCGCTGCGATCTCATCATCAACCCCGCTGTAAGATATCCTTTGTGATCGGTTATATTTATGTGATCTTGTTATGGGACTTCAGTCCATGTCGATTTCATTTACTCTGCTAGATTTCATCTACGTGATTGCATGTATAAATCTGTTAGATCTGTCCTTGTCATCAGTCTCACATAAATTCGGAATTATATTAATTGTAATATCTGCCATATTTCCAACAGTCCAGAAACTTCATTACTGTGCAATGGCTGGACCAAGCGATGTGATGAAACCTGAGAGGTTTGGGGGTGAGAACTTCAAAAGATGGCAGACCCGTGTGAAGTTCTGGCTTATGAGCATGAACTTGTGGTGGGTGATTTCACCCACCGTTGAGAGGCCACTCACGCAGGAACAACAGCGTGATTTTGAGGTGTCTTCAGACACGGCCATGGGTTGTCTTCTCTCCCTCATGACCGATCAGCTTTGTGACATATATATGAACTTTGCTAGTCCTACCCTTGTTTGGGAAGTGCTCGACAGGAAATATGGAGAGTCGGATGCTGGGTGTGAACTGTATGTTAATGAGCTGTATCACGATTTTAAGATGGCCGATAATAATTCGGTTGTGACACAAGCCCATGAGATCCAGCTCCTGGTGGGGGAACTCGCTGGTTTTGGAGTCATTCTGCCTGACAAGTTTGTGGTGGGGGCATTATTGCCAAGTTACCTCGATCTTGGAGGAGCTTTGCCACCACTCTCAAACACAAGAGGGAGGTGATGGCCGTGGAAAGTCTCATCGCCACTCTTGATCTTGAGGAAAAGGCCAGAGCGAAAGATGCGGAAAAAGTTCCTCCCCAGCCGGTTCTGAATGCCAATGTCGTGCAAAGTGGGGTTGGCAGTTCCGGTGCAAAGAATTACAAGAACAAAGGGAGGGCAAAACAAACCACCGGCTTTAAAAAGAAGGAGAAGAAAGAAAAGGGTGACTTCAACTGCTTCGTGTGTGGTGAGCCTGGGCACATAGCCAGGAAGTGCCGCATGCGCAAAGGCAGGAAGGAAGGAGGCCAGCCATCTGCGAATGTTGTCGTTAGCGAGGCAGGTGGAGGATCTAGGTATGTCCCTAGCGTCCTTCTTGCATGTCAATCCACTGATTGCTGGATACATACTGGAGCTAATGTGCATGTTTGTGCTGACTACAACTTGTTTTCTTCTTATCAGGCTTGCAGCGGTTCCACCATCGTGATGGGGAACGAAACAAGGGCAACCGTTCGTGGAACCGGTAGAGTTGACCTGAGGCTTACCTCGGGGAAGACTTTGTCGCTGAAGAACGTCCGGCATGTCCTAGGAATAAATAGGAACCTGCTTTCTGGTTCACTGCTGTGCCGTGATGGCTACAAGCTGGTGTTTGAGTCGAATAAGTTTGTTATTTTGAAATTTGGTTTGTTTATTGGAAAAGGCTATAACAGTGGAGGCTTGTTCCGCCTTTCTATTCTAGATGACTGTAATGTCGTAAACAATTTATCTTGTTCTTCCAATTCTGGAATAAATGTTGGAGATGTTGCTGTTTGGCACTCTCGTTTATGTCATATAAATTTTGATCACATTGTTCGGTTATGCAAGCTTAATTTAATTCCGAATGTCTCGATAGTCTTTGGATCTAAGTGTCAGGCTTGTGTGCAAGCAAAGCAACCCCGAAAACCGTTTAAACCTATTGGGGAGAAAAGCCTTTCACCTCTAGATTTAATCCATTCAGATTTTGTGTGAGATGAATGGAGTTTTGACTAAGGCAAGGAAAAGATATATGATGACATTGATAGATGATGTGACTAAGTGGTGTCATATTTATCTAGTAAAAATGAAAGATGAGGCGTTGAACTGCTTTAAGATCTACAAAGCTGAGGTAGAAAACCAATTAGAGAAGAAGATCAAACGCTTAAGGTCTGACAGAGGGGGAGAGTATGTCTCACATGAATTTGCTGAATTTTGTGCGGAGCATGGAATTATCCATGAGGTAACCCCTCCCTACTCGCCCCAATCAAATGGAGTGGCTGAACGCAAAAACCGAACACTTACGGACTTGGTAAATGCCATGTTGGACAGTGCCGGTTTAGCTAAGTCATGGTGGGGAGAGGCTGTGTTGGCTGCATGTTATGTTCTCAACAGAGTTCCTTCATCAAAAGGAGATACAACTCCACATGAAGGATGGAAAGGACACAAACCAACTCTGCGTTTCTTACGTGCTTGGGGCTGTTTAGCCAAGGTTAATGTACCTGTATGCAAGAAACGAAAATTGGGACCTAAGACTGTTGATTGTATCTTTCTAGGTTACGCACATAATTGCAACGTTTAAATGTTCATGGTAGTCAAGTCCGAGTTTTCTGATGTGCACACTAACACTGTGATAGAATCTCGAGACGCTACCTTCTTTGAGAACATCTTTCCAATGAAGGAAAATGGAGCATCCACTAGTCAACCAACTATACAAAGAGAATTTGAACCCAGGCCTAAACAGGAAAGTACTCCTTTTGTAACTCCGTATAATCCAACTGAGGAGGATGATAGCGAAGTAGCTCCCAGAAGGAGCAAGAGACAACGGACTAAAAGATCCTTTGGAGATGACTTCGCTATGTACCTCGTGGATGATGTTCCCGGAACTCTCTCTGAAGCATATGCATCCCTAGATGCTGATGATTGGAAGGAGGCAGTCCAAAGTGAAATGGATTCCATTCTCACTAACGGAACATGGGAAATTTGTCCACGACCGATGGGTTGTAAACCTATTGGTTGCAAATGGATATTTAAAAGGAAGTTAAGACCTGATGGTACCATTGAAAAGTATAAGGCTAGACTCGTGGCCAAGGGTTTTACCCAAAAGGAAGGTGAGGATTTCTTTGATACATACTCGCCTGTTGCTAGGATGACTACAATTCGGGTGCTGATTGCTCTAGCAGCATCTTATAAATTCCTAATCCATCAAATGGATGTGAAGACGGCTTTCCTAAATGGAGAGCTTGATGAGGAAATTTATATGCAGCAACCTGATGGTTTTGTAGCAACCGGGCAAAAGAACATGGTGTGTAGATTGAAGAAATCACTCTATGGCCTCAAGCAGGCGCCGAAGTAGTGGCATGAAAAATTTGACCAAGCTCTCACTTCGGCAGGCTTTGTGGTGAATGAAGGAGACAAATGTGTGTACTATAAATATGGTGGGGGTAAGGGTGTAATCTTATGCTTATACGTTGATGACATATTAATTGTTGGGACTGATATGGATGTTATAAATGATGTTAAATCCTTTCTGTCTCAAAACTTTGATATGAAAGATTTGGGAGAGGCGGATGTTATTTTAAATATAAAGCTGCAAATGAATGAGAATGGGATTACATTAAGTCAGTCTCATTATGTGGAGAAAATCCTGAGTCGGTTTGGTTTTGAGGACTCTAGAACATCTCCAACTCCCTATGACCCAAGTCTAAAGCTTCGTAAGAACAGAGGACATGGGGTCGAGCAACTAAAATACTCCCAAATAGTTGGTTCTCCCATGTACCTTGCTGCTGCAACTAGACCTGACATTTCATTTGCGGTTAGCAAATTGAGCCGGTTTTGCACACGCGCGCGCGCTCGCTCGCATTTCGCATTTATTCGCGTTTAATTATGCGTGACTTGTGACTTGGGGCTTTCGCGAGGCGAGCGCGACTGTGGCCTAATAAAATGCATTTTTTGTTATTTTTATTGCGCAGTTTATACTCTTATCCACCCGCGTCTATCTCACGCACGAACCAAGGATAGACTCGCACGTTTGCGTGCGGTTACAGGTTCGTTCCTAATGGAGATATCCCATGGGGCGGATCCTAGGATATAGGCAGATCGTTCTACGTGGGGTTTATCCATCCGAGTCTATAAGAGGGAGACGTCCTTCTCGCTAGAGACACTCGAACAAAAACACAACCCTAACCCGTTCTCATCTGCGCCGCCGCCGTCGACCTTCGCCGATCCTCTCCCTGCCGTGCAGCAGGGCAAGGAGAGCAGTAGTCTCCGGACTTTCCCCGGCATCGGCGACCTGCACGGGTAGCCGGGCGATAAAGTTTCTGGGTAGTGCATCCGCACGGCTGCTCATTCTTCTTCGACTACGTCCGTCTGCACTGCGATCAGTTCATCATCAACTCTCCATCGACATCCCCGTCTTCACTGCGATCTCATCATCAACCCCGCTGTAAGATATCCTTTGTGATCGGTTATATTTATGTGATCTTGTTATGGGACTTCAGTCCATGTCGATTTCATTTACTCTGCTAGATTTCATCTACGTGATTGCATGTATAAATCTGTTAGATCTGTCCTTGTCATCAGTCTCACATAAATTCGGAATTATATTAATTGTAATACCTGCCATATTTCCAACAGTCCAGAAACTTTATTACTGTGCAATGGCTGGACCAAGCGATGTGATGAAACCTGAGAGGTTTGGGGGTGAGAACTTCAAAATATGGCAGACCCGTGTGAAGTTCTGGCTTATGAGCATGAACTTGTGGTGGGTGATTTCACCCACCGTTGAGAGGCCACTCATGCAGGAACAACAGCGTGATTTTCAGGTGTCTTCAGACACGGCCATGGGTTGTCTTCTCTCCCTCATGACCGATCAGCTTTGTGACATATATATGAACTTTGCTAGTCCTGCCCTTGTTTGGGAAGCGCTCGACAGGAAATATGGAGAGTCGGATGCTTAACTCGGGGAAGACTTTTGTCGCTGAAGAACGTCCGGCATGTCCCAGGAATAAATAGGAACCTTGTATTATCGAAAGTATGTCTAGAGGGGGGGTGATTAGACTACTTGACCAAATAAAAACTTAACCTTTTTGCTGTAAGATATCCTTTGTGATCGGTTATATTTATGTGATCTTGTTATGGAACTTCAGTCCATGTCGATTTCATTTACTCTGCTAGATTTCATCTACGTGATTGCATGTATAAATCTGTTTGATCTGTCCTTGTCATCAGTCTCACATAAATTCGGAATTATATTAATTGTAATACCTGCCATATTTCCAACAGTGCATGTGTGCGGAAGCCGGCGAGGCGGCGGCCTGTCTTCCTCGCTCGTTTCCCTGTTTTGATCGATCGCCCAGTTAACCAGGCAAAAAAGACCAAAGGGCAAAATCGTCCAAGATATTATGACATGTAGCCCCATATCTGAGAATTGAGAAAAAGAGTCAGTTTGTGCCATTTTATCTAGCCATGAAGAAAAAGTGTGCCATCTAGCCAAATGAAAAGAAAGGTGTGCTATTTTATCAAGGTACGAGAAAAAACGTGCTATTTTATAAACTGGCAAAAATGCCCGTGCGTTGCAAAAATGCCCGTGCGTTACAACAGGAGAAAATTTAATTAAGTTCCCTAGTCTAGGCTAAAATATAAATCATTATTTCATTTATGACCCACAACAAATTTTCCCAAAATAGAAAAGAATGATGCTTTCAATCATGCTGTCTTTGCAAAATGATTACAGTTCAGTTTGCGACTTCGTGATTCCATTCTCACGTCCATGCCACAATCAATTGAAAAGAAAGAAAAGGATGTTTTGGAATAGGGCCATCTCAACCCATGTAGGGACGAAACAAAAACATATTATTTTTCGCTGATCCACAACTGAATCAAAGAAAGAAAAAAGTGTGGAGCAGCCTAGCTCGGCCCATGTGTAGGAGAAACAGAAATGTCTTGTGGTCCATTGGGAGATAGATGATGGATGAAACTAAAATTGGAGGGAAGAATCATTCCTTCCTTTAATATTGATATATAATAATTAGTATATAATATTGATATATAATAATTAGTATATAATATTGATATATAATAATTACTATGTATGACGATTTTGAATCACCGAACATTTTTTGAACTGATGAACTTTTTTTCGTAATTCATGATTATTTTTTCTAATTTTGTGAAGATTGTTTTAAAAATTCATGAACATGTTTTCAATTAGTGAAATCTTTGTTCAAATTCATGAACATTTTACTACTTCTGAAACATTTTTAAATTTTACATTTTCTTTTGAAATTTGAAACATTTCTGAAATCCCAAATTATTTTCAAGAAGAAAACAATAAAAAGCAAAAACAAAATAATAAAACTGGTGTCGTCCCTCCCCGCTCATGGGCCAGCCTAACAGGGCTCATGGTTTTCTGAAACATTTTCAAAATTCACATTCCCTTTTGAAAATTTTCTGAAATCCCAAATTATTTTAAATAAGGAAAAAATAACGAAAATGGAATAAGAAAATAGGGGCTCCCCGCTAATGGGCCGGCCCAATAGGGCGCGCGCTAAGAAAGCATATAAATAGAGAGCTTCCTACCTACTGTGTGCAGTATGTTTGGTAGGTGGACTGGTTGGTGTTGTGCTGCTGAAACTAAATGGACATGGTTCGAGTCCGATATAGAGTAATTTCTATTTTTTTAATGTAAAACAGTGACAGACGAAAAAACGTAACACATTCTAAAAACATCTGATGGACCAAAACAAGTGGAGAAACAATCCGTCCTTTCATATTAGGTAAAGAGATAAAGATAAAGATAAAGATTTGCTCCCCTTCCGCGCCCCGCGCGCCCTGTTGGGCCGGCCCATGCGCGGGCCGGGGCGCCCACTTTTATTTTCGTTTTCGTTTTTATTTTTTCTTTTTCCTTTTTTGTTTTTTATTATATATTAAAATAATACAGGATTGGTTCGAAAATTTAAAAACATTTTGAATTGTGTATTGCCAAAAAAGTTCTTTGATTCAAAAAATGTTGGCGATTTAAAAGAATGAACATTTTGAATTTTCACGAACAAATTTTTTATAATGATAACAATTTTTATATTTCATGAACAAATTCTAAATTCAATGAGCATTTGGTTGAAATTTATGACCAACAATTGTTTTCAAAAACATTTTTTTGGCAAAAATGGATGAAGAAATTTTCATTTCAATTAATTTTCTTTGAATTTGATGAGCATTTCGGAAAATCTATATAAAAATTGTAATTTGATGAACATTTTTGCAATTGAATGAACAAATTTTGACTTTTAATGAACATGTTTTAAATCATCTGAACAAACAATGAATATGATGAACCCTTTTCAATTGTTGAACATTTTTTTTACATTGATGAACATTTTTTAAATTCAATGAACAAAAAATGTTCCCGCATTTCAAAACAAAATTCGCAAAATAGTGAAAAGTAAAAAGTACGTAATTTCAAAAAAAATCATGTGTATGAAAAACTGTTAATGATTTCAAAAGACTGTTCACAATTTCAAAAATTGTTTAAGAATTTGAAAAAATATATTTGCAAATTTAAAACGAAAAAGGGAAATAAAAAATAAAAATATCACGAATTTAAAATATTTTCGCAAATTGAGAAAACAAGAATAAAAATGAAAAAGAAAAACAGAAAAAAAAAGAAAATCAAAAGGAAAACAGAAAAATGAACAATAGAAAGACTAAAAAGATAGCAAAATCAAACTGACATGATTACCTTAAATAAGAACCAAATTTTATTGACTCCGCCGACAACAATAATAATGCTTCGTCAGTGCTTCAAAAAAATTCTTAAGGCTTTTCCTATCTTTTTCTGCGTTTTGCAGAAATTTTGCCTAACAACTAATTATGGTTGCGCTTGGGTCTAAAATAATGCCAGGTTTTATGATAAGTCCGGCTGGCTGCATTGTTATCCGCTTCTGTCCGGGTTCAGGCCTTAAACCGCATCTATTTTGATTAAGAAATTATAGTATGTATGATCAATTATAGTATGTATGATCGATACATAGCGATGCACGGGGTACTATACTAGTAAAATATAATGTTGAGCTAGAGGTTCTGACATCACAGTGGACGCCAGAAGCAAAGTCCACTAGTGAAGCTTTTTCACAACAATTTAAAACATTCGTATGCAATACATCAAACATGGTGGGTTTTTTATTGTGACATATGATGGGTCTTTTGTAAACATGCCTGGAAAAGAGAAGTTTATTGAGGAAATTTTAGTATCTTCTCAATTGTGCTCTCAGCTAGACTTCTCCAAGAACTTATAGTGTGATGATATATAAGGAGAAAACTTTATTATAAGTTTCAAACTATTTTTTTACAAAGTTTGTGCAGGACAGACATTTCTCAGCTCAAGCCCTCACATTATAGATCTTAGAAGGAAGTTATAGTGAAGGCAGAAAAATGAACTAAATCCATTGCTTCCTCCTCATAGTACCGATATATCAAGCATGATTAGGAATGGTGTCGACTGAAAAAACATTCAATACAAAAATATTTGTCAATCATATGAATTCAAAAGAGCATCTCTATATAACATGAAGAAATATGCATAAATCCAAATTGTATTGTTTGAATATGGCTAACATAGCATTAATTTCACTTACTTCCACACTTGGATCCAGGCGTGAATGGCATCTTGCAATACTTGATGACAAACACAACCTTCTCCATGCATAATACCTTCATTTTATCCTTGTTGACATCTTTGCAAAGGCAAGGTACGCTTGCCCTCTGCCACATGGCGCAACATGCCTCTGATGGGATGAGTTTTGGCTCAGCTGGCCATGTATGGTAGCGCCGACACTCCCGTTTCATGTCTATTCGGTCCTGCTCGCATTCGTCAGCAGATACGGTTACTGATACGATGGCAAGGACCAACATTATGCTTAGGAGTTTCGCCATTGCTATGTATAACTTTTCTCTTAGCGACACTAGCAGGGCTCTTGGATTTTTCAATTAATATAAAATTGGTAATGCAAGAGTTGTGTGCTTTTGGTGAATGTTTTAGGTGGGATATTAGAATTCTTATATAGGAGAAATATTGATAGATATCATAGCACACATAATTAATTGTCTGTTCATTAATTGCATTAGTGGCTTGAAGAGGACATCAATACCATTGTTACACCCACAACCCCTGCTACTATACAAACTGGACCAATTACTAGAGCTCGCACACGCCAATTAAATTATCAGGTACTTTCGTTTCTTGGTAATGATTCTAATGTTCATGAGAATATGATGCTACCTAAATTGGATACATTTGTTTTGTTTACAAATGAAGGGCCTAGCTTGGAGAAGGATGAACATTGGAGTAAGTACAAGCATGGAGTTGATGGCATGCGCAAGGGAAACAAGAACAGAGTTTCAAGTGATGATTTCAGGACTTTGAAGCCACCATAATGAGTGCATGAAGCCTTGAATGAAATATACAAGATGTCACTTCATAATTTTCGTCCAGAGGCTATTCTAGATGCTGCGTCACGTTATTATTGAGCCAGGACCATGTATTTTCGAAATACTTAAGTATATGTTGTTTTTAGAGTCTGTATGTGTGGGGAAACAAGAGTTAGGGTTGGTTTCGGACCCCTCCTCCAAGGGCCACGAAATTCCTCCCTCTTCCTCCATATATATAGCCCTTAGGGCGTCGTTTAGACTTTGAGTTTTCCTTAGATTAAAAGTTCGCCATAGCTGCAAGTTCGCGTACTTCGTTTGTGTTCAACGACCAGACAAAGGTGTCACAGAACCCCACCTTCATTAATAAAGTTTTCCTCTTATATTCGCAATATCCAGATTGCAATCTCAGTTTCTTGCTTGTTCTTCGTTTGCTCGCAGGAAACAGACCCTCATGGTCAGGTTGATCGTGCTCCGGCATGGTCAATAACCCCTCAAAAGTTGGTTTAGCGATTGCTAAGGCGCGGCATCTCGTACATTCGCAGTCGGGTCGACAAGGTCGACTCCCACAGAAAACGATAGCCACCGTCTCATCAAAACATCAGGACACCTTCGCCTCTATCAAGTGGTATCAGATTTCCAGGTTGCTTGGTGAAATTTTACAGTTTTTCATAGTTTCGATCGAGTTTATTCTTCATACCTATAGTCCACGAAAAAGCCAAAAAAATTAGGGTTAGTTCATCCTATCCGAACCAATCTGAGCCTTTGCATAATGCTTTTCTGTATTTGCTTTGTTGAATTTGTGGTTGCATCGTCGTGTCAAGTTGCTGGTCTTAGCGTCTAGTCCTTTAGAGTTTCGAGTTCTGTTTACAGGTTTTCACGTTGCCGCTGCCATATATCACCACCGCATCATCATCATCATCATCATCATCATCATCATCGCCACTGCCATATATCACCACCGCATCATCATCATCATCGCTGCTGCCGTATACCACCACCGCACCAACTTCATCGCCACTGCCATATACCACCACCACATATTCACCGCCAATCCGAGTCCATATATGCCACCACCTATTCGCCGCCATCACGCCAATCCGAGTCCACCTGCAACATATATCCGCCACCAGTCTGAGTTCCACCAGATTCATCGCTGCCACCAGTCCGAGTTCCACCAGATTCATCTCCGCCTTCAGTCCTAGTCCGAGTCCAGTATTTTGTTACTCTGTTTTGGATTTTTAGATCACGCCATACTCTGAGCCGTGACAAAGTAGGACTCCCGAACTTTCTTGATACCCACAGTAGAAAAATAGTTCCAGTTTAAAAAAATAAGTCTGAAAAATTCTGGCTAGGCAGTTTTGACACCATTTGTAGACTTCTTCAAAAAAAAATTATTGCGGAGCAAAAAAAGGAAAAAAGAACTGCAAAAAAAAGTGAAAACAAGGAATTTTTTTTTCAGAGAGTGCTCCTCACTTGTTTACGTGCCGTGCTATGATTTTGTTCGTGTTCTAGGCTCGCGTCTCTGGTACGGTCTAGCCTAGGACCAACACAATACCGTCGTTGAGCGTTTATTCAACTTTTGCATCTCTGAATTGATTATTGCTGACCCTTTTTGCTACCATATTATAAGTCTTCCCAGCTCCACATACATCTACGTCGTGTGTTTGACTCTCCCTGGCAATCGCTCTATTCAAGTTTTTGAGAATTTTGACTACAACGGTTGATGATCACCACCTGCTGCTTGGTAAGAACTGGTAAGATTTTGATATTTGCTTGACGGATTTGTGACACACCAGCACCACTTCCTAATAGTCTGTAGGATCATATTCTTGTGTGTTTCTATTGTTGCTAACCATGGCAGGATCACAAGCCGACGAGACTGACTAGGAGAACATGACGAACAAAGAGTTACATGATAAGTTTCAGCAAATGATGAGTGGATAGGTGGAAGATGTGCTAAATAGATTTGAAGAGGCCATGGAGAGATAGATGGCATTGAGTAGGTGTTCGAAACAAAGCTCGATAACAATTTTAAAGAATTGCTTGCGCGTCTTCCACAACCACCGCCCGCTGCACCTGTCACACCTCTACAACAACAACAACAACAACAACAACAACAACAACAACGCCTTCCAAATCAAGTGGGACGAGCACAGCGCGTTCCCCTTGAGCCTGGTCAAACTTCTGGTGCCGCTGTACCTACTGTTAATTCTTTTGTAGCTCCTGCGGCTACTGCATACGTGGAGGACCATTACGAGGACGAGGTTGATCAAAATCAGAACTATGTGCAACCACCAGCACCACCATCACCAGGTCATCCTCTTGCATATCATCGCAACGGTACGAGTGCACCACCTGAGGTACGAGATCATGACCATCTTCCTAAACTAAAATTGAATATTCCACCATTTGAGGGTAGATATGTTCCTGATATATATCTTACTTGGGAGTTAGAAACTGAACAACGATTTACATGTTTACTATATCCTGAGGAGAGACGTGTTCCTGCTGTTGTTTGTGCTTTCACTAGTTTTGCATGTGTTTGGTGGTGGTCTGAACATTGTAGATCATATCATATTCCAGCTACTTGGGCAGCTTTGAAAACTGCTATGCGTACTCATTGGGTTCCACCATATTATCAACGTGAATTACTTCAAAAATTGCAGCGTTTAAGACAAGGAAAAAATTCTGTAGAAGAATATTATCAGGAATTACAAACTGGCATGATTAGATGTGGTATTGTTGAGGATAATGAAGCTATACTTGCACGTTTTATGGGTGGATTAAATAAAGAGATTCAGACCATTCTATAGTATAAGGAGTATAATAATATCACTCGTTTATTCCATCTTGCTTGTAAAAATGAACGTGAAGTGCAGGATCGACAAGCATTGGCACGAACTAACTTTTCTGCAGGTCGACCTTCATCATGGACACCGCGTGCATCCTTTACTTCCACACGTTCTGCTGCACCGACGCCTCCGCCAGCTGCCACCGCCAACCATGATTCAAGAAAGTAGGCATAACCATCACTATCTGCCAAGAGCACACCTTCTGGGCCTGCACAGAGCTCTTCTTCATCCATGGCATGAATAGGGAAAACACATGATATTATTTGTCATCATTGCACGGGTGGAGGTCATTATGCGAGACAATGCCCATCTAAGCGTGTGATGATTGTTACTGAGGATGGTGGGTATGAGTCTGCTAGTGACTATGATGAGGAGACTTTGACTCTTATTACAAGTGAAGAACACAGTGGAGATGATTCTGATCATGAGACACAATACATGGCTACTGAAGATGCTGATAGGTATGAATGTTTAGTTGCTCAACATGTTTTGAGTGTGCAGGTTACACAAGCTGAGCAAAATCAGAGGCATAATTTGTTCCATACAAAGGGAGTTGTGAAGGAACATTCTGTTCAAGTGACCATAGATGGAGGGAGCTGCAACAACTTGGCTAGCATGGAGATGGTGGAGAATCTATCTCTCACCACAAGACCACATCAACATCCTTACTACATCCAATGGTTCAACAACAGCGGCAAGGTTAAGGTAACACGTACTGTTCGTGTGCATTTTAGTATATCTGCATATGTTGATTATGTTGATTGTGATGTGGTACCTATGCAAGCATGTTCCTTATTACTTGGTAGAACATGGCAATTTGATAAAAATCTTGTACACCATGGTAGAAACAATCAGTATACTCTTGTTCATAAGGATAAAAATATTACTTTGCTTCCTATGACTCCTGATTCCATTTTGAAAGATGATATTAATAGAGCTAATAAAGCAAAACATGAGAAAAATAAGAGTGAAAATCAGATTGTGGCAAAAGAATTTGAACAACACATGAAACCTGATAATAAACCATCTAGTGTTGTTTCTGAAATTAAATTTAAAAGTGCATGTTTACTTGCCACAAAATCTAATACTGATGAGCTAGATTTCGGCAAATTTATTTGCTATGCTTTTGTGTGCAAAGAGGCATTATTTTCATTCGAGGACGTGCCTTCCTCTTTGCCCCCTATTGTTACTAACATTTTGCAGGAGTTCGTTGACGTCTTTCCACAAGACTTGCCACCGGGATTACCACCTATTCGAGGGATTGAGCATCAAATTGACTTAATTCCCGGTGCATCACTACCCAACCGTGCACCATATTGTACCAATCCGAAGGAGATTATACGTCAAGTATAGGAGCTGCTCGACAAAGATTATATACGTGAATCTCTTAGTCGTTGTGTTGTTCCTATTATAATAGTTCCTAAAAGGATGGTACGTCGCGTATGTGTGTTGATTGTAGAGGCATTAATAATATTACTATTC
>NW_024121062.1:0-9259 GCF_003073215.2 Triticum urartu
GCCACCCTGCCCCGCCTCCGTGGGGGGGCCGCGTGCTCCCCGCCCTCCCCCCCCCCCCCCCCTTCCCCCGCCGCCGGCGCGAACTTCTCTGCTGCTCTTGTTTGGCGGGCGCTCGTTTCCATGTTGTCATGATTCATGGTTGTTCTTCCGATTCGATTGCTGGATATGCGAGGCTGTTGAAGTAGGGGTTGGAGCCTGCGGTTATTGCGGCTTGTATTCTAGGGTTTTAGAGTGGTGGTGGAGCAGTTACTGTACTCGATTGGATTGAGTAAGTTGCTCGGAATTGTGGATGGGTGTCCTAGATTTACCCTAGTTTGTGATTAGTCCATTTTGACGAGTGAAGGGAATTATTAGATCATTTCCTTCTGCTTTGACATTGAAACAGAGCTCTGGTAGCTATACAAGTTTTAGCAGAAAGTAGCAGAGATTGGTCTGATAAGCCGCCTGTTATCATGATGTGTATGGTCTCAGTTGGTACTAGACCAATTACCTCTGGGAAATGTATTGGCCTGTTACAGTGAATTTGTCTAGTGTTAGATTCAGAATCCTTCACTGCAACTGATTATATGAACATGGGATGACTGACATATACAATTTAAGTGGTCTAGGTAGAAATATGTGTGTTTTTCATTCACTTTATGTGCAAAGTAAATGTCTTCTTCACCATGCAACATGTATATTGTGTGTAGATGCTATGCTTCTGGTATTCTACTATGCAAGTTTGATGGACTCTGGTTTGTGAATGTTAATCTTCAGTTTAAGAATCAACGGTTTTAATTGATGATTGTTAGACTGTTGGATACAGTGTATTAAATAGGGCCATGCTATTAAGGTATATTTGACTAGTCTACAGGTTCTTTTAGTTGAGTTCTCTAAAATTAAGGCGGCGACGATGAGTACAGTTTTCTGGAGCTTTACGTGTTTCATTATGTTCTATTTTGTTTATGATACTTGCCGATAAAAATATGATTCTATAGTGATGCATATTTAACGAAAATCATGTATAGTTACAATAATGAAAAATGCACTGGTTCTTGTATGAAATCGATACTACAGACTGAACAAAATAAGGATAATTTGTGAGTTGCCACTTTCCTGGTCTAGCAAATGTATATTATACTTGGCATGTGCATCTACATCCCAGGAGATTGATTTGGATGTCAACATTTGATTAGTTCTCTGTGTAAAAATCTATGGTTTATAGAATAGTTACAGGAATTCATGTTCATGTTTCATCTCTGCTTACATTAGTGTAGTGATGATGATCATGGGAAGACAGCTCTTGATGATAGGATCATGATTGATATATTCTTATCTTGCCACTTCTTTATCGTGGCACTTTTTTTTATCTTCTGTTTGGGCATAAGACATAGTTGTTGACCAATTTGCTGAAGCATTTCTTTCTACTAACCAATATTAATTGGGTGTCACATCAAATTGTCGTTATGCCTTTGGTGACTATTTTCTTATCATTCTCATATTGTTTTCTTGGTGAATTAACAATTACTGATATTGTAGAAGGAGCTTGTTGGTGTTTCTGTTTCTGTTTGGTATGTGTTTATGCGCATGTGAGGGCAGTGGACATTTTTCCTTCTGATAATCTCCTTTAATAATAATACACACCTCCCCTTAATGAGAAGATGTGCAAAACTTTCCATGACTAAAAAAATAGCCGTTTTGCATCTGTATAGTTTTGACCTATTAAATATTGAACCTACCATTTGTTATGAGTACCATGAGTATAATGCTGTTCTTATCCTGGCTGAGTCTGGTGAAGTACTAACAATGAGTTTGTTGGTCGGCCTTCCAGATCTGGAGTGGAAGCTTATATATGTTGGATCGGCTGAAGATGAGAACTATGATCAGCAACTTGAGAGTGTGCTTGTTGGCCCTGTGAATGTTGGGACATACCGTTTTGTTCTGGAGGTAAATAGGTTACTGATCTACGACTCTGTGATCTGCATCATGAACTCTGATATGAAAATGATGTTTCACAACTGCACAGAGTTCTGCCTGTTCATATTACAGTTGGGCAGCTGCTTTGCTCCTACCTCAGATTAAAATTTGCAACACCAGACTGATATGTCTGTTTTTGTTTTCAGGCCGACCCCCCTGATCCCTCAAAGATCCGCGAGGAGGACATAATCGGTGTCACGGTGCTTTTGTTGACCTGTTCATACATGGGGCAGGAGTTCATCAGAGTAGGCTACTACGTGAACAATGATTATGATGATGAGCAACTTAGGGAAGAACCCCCGGCGAAGCTGCTGATTGACCGGGTGCAGAGAAATATTTTGACCGACAAGCCCCGGGTCACCAAGTTCCCCATCAATTTCCATCCTGAAACAAGCGGAGGACAGCAGCAAGATCAACCACAATCAGCTGTACCTGAAAACCCTACAGGCGAAGGGAGCAAGGCCAGCACAGATCTTTGACCGGGTCTGAAAACTTGGGAATGCCAAAATTTTGATCTGCATGCCTTCTAGGTGAGATTGCAATATCAGATGGCTTCCTGGGATGCTGCTGCTACCTGAACCGTCTGTTCTGGTGCGCCACTAAACTAGACTATAACCAAAAACTCACATTGGTTAGCCATGTGCCTGTAGTGGGTAGGCTCTGACACACTGCGTCCTTTTGCTAGTGATGAACTGTAAGCTGGATGTTCATCCAGTAGTGTTCCTGTGCAACCGTGGTTGTCTTGTCTCTTGGATTATGCCTGCAATCGCAAGGGTTCGTTAGATGACTTTGGTTGCCCATAATCATGTTTTGGTCCACTCCTGTTAGCTATTTGTGGAAACCGGGCTGCCCCCTTCGCATTGATCACGGAAATTTTCAGTTCATACAGACTGAGAGATAGGAAAAGGGGAAGGAAGGATAGCGAGTTCGAGTAATCCCGCTGGTAAAGGCTCGCCGTTAAGACGTCTACTATAGGGCAAAATGTCATTAGCACTATGCTGGGTACAGAGAAAAGATGGTACTACATGAAGTAAGGTGAAACAAAACATCCACTAGACATAGGTTCCTGTTAGCTAGAGCTAGAGCACCAAAGTACTAGAAATAAGTCCTGCTTTAAGTAGTCCAGCTCATCTCCACGTCCGCCCGTCACGCTCTATATTCTTGACTGTTTGCGCAAGCGATGGGGCTACTCCATCGAAGACGACCGCATTAGGATGCTTCTATAGCTCCCATAAGGTTAGTGTAATGATCGCCCTCAACTCCTTTTGCGGGCACCTAGTTGAGCTTCTCGTGGTACACCTCTCCACCAAAGTGTCGTCAACCGTTGGCATTAGGTCTGGCGTCCCCATAGAGCTCCATAGCGAGAACCAAATCGTCCCCGCAAAGACGCAAGTAGGATGTGTGTAATCGTCTCCTCATGTTGATTGTAGAACAGATAGTCTTGATGAGCCAAACCCCTTCGATCTAGTCTGTCTGAGGTCCAACAAAGGTTCTTCATAGCAAGCCACGAGAAAAAGCGGCACGGAAGCGGCCCATGTTTATATATCTATCTATCACTAATAAAGTGAACAGGTATCTTAGTCCGTCAATGCTATTTTATAGAAAACATCTTGATGTTTCTGATAATCAACTTGTAGTTCAATTTCAAATTAGATTTTCATTTTTACAGGAAACCCCCTTATGTTTCAGGTAATCAACCCATAGGCTAGCTTTAAGTCAGTTTTTTGCTTTTGCAGAAAACCCCCTGTGTCATGGTTTTGCCATGATAGATGCCGTAGTGAAAGGACTTAGGTGTGGAACCATCGCACTAGGTTAGCTTGAAGGGGTTGAACGGAACAAAGGACACATAGAGTTTTACCTAGGTTCGGCCCCTCTCAACGAGGTAAAAGCTTACGTCCTGCTTCTAGTTGTATTGCTTAAGTTTCAATTACAAGGGAGCGAATACGTTTGACCTAGTTCTCGATTGTCTGTTTCTTAAGTTAACCCGCCGCCGGGTCACCTCTTTATATACAGATTGATGTTCGGCGGCTTACAGAGTCCCGGCGGGCTCATACAAACGTAACCGGCTCGGTTTCTAACTAAACCTGCCTTACAAAACAGGTTAACATATGGCGGCTCACACCTTTGGGCCTCAAGTCGCTTCTGGGTCTTGGGCCCTCAATAGGCTTGCTCTATGAACTGCCATCTTCATGTCTTCTTGGACCTTATCGGGCCTCTTTGTCTTTAAGTCGCCAATGGCATGACCCGACCCCTCCTGGGCGGGTCATACCTAGTAGTTATATCCCCAACATTAGGCCCTAGGTTGATTTAAACTTGTTCACATCAATCTTCACCACTTGACTTAGCAGAATCTTCCATCATCAATTCCTTACCAATTCGCTGTAACCCGCCATGACGTCACACCACAGAACCATGGTAACCTGCCATGACATCATGCGCGTTAACTCCGCACAAAGCCCAGGACATCTCAACAGATCTTTTACCTTAATAGACCTCCCGAAAATCGAGGCGTCCATATGGCCACATAATCATTTTTGGCCTCCTCGATTCCCGCGCATGCCATCTAGTCACTTCCTTATAAATAGGGACAGGGGGGCCCTTCTTTTCACCTTTTACCCCTGCCCTCACATCTTCTTCTCCCTCCTCGCGACTCCACTGCAACCGAGCTTCGCCACCGCCATCCTTCCCCAACAACTTCAACTTCGGCCGCTGCATCGACCTGAATAGACCAGAAAACTGGCGGCGGACTTCTGTTGTTCATCAGCGTCCGTAAGTACTCACCTTTCCTCATAGCAGATCTGCATTAGGGTTTTCGCCATTCGTAGGTGTTCTTCATTTTTCTCTTTAGAACGCGTAGTTGGATCTGAACACGACACTGAAGTTGTGCGGCAGTAGTTCTAGCATCCCTTTCCAATCGTAGAGGGTGCCCTTTCTGTACTAGATCCCATCTGAATACATGAGTTCTTCCACTGCCGCAACCTTAGGTTTGAGATTTATTTTATTTTTTGAACTGCTGTAGATCCAAAATCGTAGAACTGAACCGTGGAACCTGTTTGTTCAGTACTTGGCAAAATTTCACTTATAGGTCTTGAGATACTTGTGAACTGCAGCCGCGCGGGCGGCTTATATGATAGGCCGTAACCCGCCAAACACCATTAGCCCCGCTTTAAACCGTCAGTATGTGTTCAGAATCTGTATAACCCGGCATCGTCTTCCGGTTTAATCATGCCAACCTTTATAGCACGTATTCTCTACATACGAATTGGCCTTGCATAATGCACTTACTTTTTGATCACCGGACGACTTAACATCATAACCTTAATCCGGCAATACTTTTCCTTTCTAGGCTTTTCATCAACCAAATGACCAAAACTGTCACTTCATGCAACTAGGTCACCTCCCGGGTCACAGAACAGACGATGAATGAGTATGTCCAAGTGGGTGCCTTAGTTGCAAAAGACGTTATCCATTGGAGAGTCCCAGGAACAGAAACCACCCCTGACCCAAAAGAAGGTGAAGTCATAGTTTTTACCGATCATATGTTTCGGGGGTTTACCCCACCCAGCTCAAAATTCTTCCGTGATGTGCTGCATTTCTTCCAACTCCATCTGCAAGATATCGGGCCCAACTCTGTTTCAAACATCTGCAACTTTCAAGTTTTCGGCGAAGTGTACCTTCAACAAGAGCCCATTGTAGAATTGTTCAGGGAATTCTATTACTTGAACCGCCAGACCGAGTTCACAGACGGGCCCAGTCTAGAACTAGGTGGATTTCGATTCAGAGGCGGAAAGAAGCCACTTTTCCTGCCGCCATATCCCCCAGTCATCCGAAGGACTGGAACCAGATTTGGTTTTTCTGCAAAGACACATCTCCAGAAGGTGAAAATCCTCTGCCGGGTTACCGTGAAAGCCGGCTTAGCAACAGACATCCTCTCCCAGAACGGATCAGCATAGGAGAACGGGCCAAATATATGCCTATTTTTTCAAAGATTAGAGCCTTAATGGCCAATGGTTTGACTGGAGTCGATCTGGTTCGATGCTGCGTCGCATGGAGAATCTTACCCTTAAGCCGCCGACCTGGCTTAATGTGTGAGTATACCGGCGATGTCAAAGATCCGCTGTGTTACTCTCCAATCTGTCTAGAAGATAAATAGATCAATGATATGACTAAGACTCTGCTCAACAAGAGTTTATAGACTTGCAACAAAGTGGGGCTGAACCCCTTCTGCACTCTTAACCCGGCTCCAGCCGTAAGTCCCTTATCTCAATTTTCTTATAATCATTATCCATATTGCATTGCACATTTTTCATCTTGGTTTGCTTCCTTCTCAAGCTGATGCTCCCTTTTGGAGCAAGAAATTGCAAGATAAGCCGGCCAAGAAAGTCAGGACCAAGACCAAGGCTTCCAAGAAACCTGTCAAAAAGAAGGCAGATGCAACTAATCTCTTCACTTTGGACAATGCGCCTGAGGTAGATCTTGACTCTCTTGGCTCCTTTTTTATTCATCTTATTGACACTGATTACTATCAGGATGATACAAAGGCCAGCCACGCAGATGGTGAAGAGGTAACTATCCTTTTCCTCCGATGCAGAACCTCTGCCAAGACAGAAGGTGTTGGGGAACGTAGCAGAATTTTAAAATTTTCTATGCATCACCAAGATCAATCTATGGAGTCATTTAGCAACGAGGGAGAGGGGAGTGCATCTACATACCCTTGTAGATCGCTAAGCGGAAGCGTTCAAGTGAACGGGGTTGATGGAGTCGTACTCGTCGTGATCCAAATCACCGATGATCCTAGTGCCAAACGGACGGCACCTCCGGTACTAGATCCCATCTGAATACATGAGTTCTTCCACTGCCGCAACCTTAGGTTTGAGATTTATTTTATTTTTTGAACTGCTGTAGATCCAAAATCGTAGAACTGAACCGTGGAACCTGTTTGTTCAGTACTTGGCAAAATTTCACTTATAGGTCTTGAGATACTTGTGAACTGCAGCCGCGCGGGCGGCTTATATGATAGGCCGTAACCCGCCAAACACCATTAGCCCCGCTTTAAACCGTCAGTATGTGTTCAGAATCTGTATAACCCGGCATCGTCTTCCGGTTTAATCATGCCAACCTTTATAGCACGTATTCTCTACATACGAATTGGCCTTGCATAATGCACTTACTTTTTGATCACCGGACGACTTAACATCATAACCTTAATCCGGCAATACTTTTCCTTTCTAGGCTTTTCATCAACCAAATGACCAAAACTGTCACTTCATGCAACTAGGTCACCTCCCGGGTCACAGAACAGACGATGAATGAGTATGTCCAAGTGGGTGCCTTAGTTGCAAAAGACGTTATCCATTGGAGAGTCCCAGGAACAGAAACCACCCCTGACCCAAAAGAAGGTGAAGTCATAGTTTTTACCGATCATATGTTTCGGGGGTTTACCCCACCCAGCTCAAAATTCTTCCGTGATGTGCTGCATTTCTTCCAACTCCATCTGCAAGATATCGGGCCCAACTCTGTTTCAAACATCTGCAACTTTCAAGTTTTCGGCGAAGTGTACCTTCAACAAGAGCCCATTGTAGAATTGTTCAGGGAATTCTATTACTTGAACCGCCAGACCGAGTTCACAGACGGGCCCAGTCTAGAACTAGGTGGATTTCGATTCAGAGGCGGAAAGAAGCCACTTTTCCTGCCGCCATATCCCCCAGTCATCCGAAGGACTGGAACCAGATTTGGTTTTTCTGCAAAGACACATCTCCAGAAGGTGAAAATCCTCTGCCGGGTTACCGTGAAAGCCGGCTTAGCAACAGACATCCTCTCCCAGAACGGATCAGCATAGGAGAACGGGCCAAATATATGCCTATTTTTTCAAAGATTAGAGCCTTAATGGCCAATGGTTTGACTGGAGTCGATCTGGTTCGATGCTGCGTCGCATGGAGAATCTTACCCTTAAGCCGCCGACCTGGCTTAATGTGTGAGTATACCGGCGATGTCAAAGATCCGCTGTGTTACTCTCCAATCTGTCTAGAAGATAAATAGATCAATGATATGACTAAGACTCTGCTCAACAAGAGTTTATAGACTTGCAACAAAGTGGGGCTGAACCCCTTCTGCACTCTTAACCCGGCTCCAGCCGTAAGTCCCTTATCTCAATTTTCTTATAATCATTATCCATATTGCATTGCACATTTTTCATCTTGGTTTGCTTCCTTCTCAAGCTGATGCTCCCTTTTGGAGCAAGAAATTGCAAGATAAGCCGGCCAAGAAAGTCAGGACCAAGACCAAGGCTTCCAAGAAACCTGTCAAAAAGAAGGCAGATGCAACTAATCTCTTCACTTTGGACAATGCGCCTGAGGTAGATCTTGACTCTCTTGGCTCCTTTTTTATTCATCTTATTGACACTGATTACTATCAGGATGATACAAAGGCCAGCCACGCAGATGGTGAAGAGGTAACTATCCTTTTCCTCCGATGCAGAACCTCTGCCAAGACAGAAGGTGTTGGGGAACGTAGCAGAATTTTAAAATTTTCTATGCATCACCAAGATCAATCTATGGAGTCATTTAGCAACGAGGGAGAGGGGAGTGCATCTACATACCCTTGTAGATCGCTAAGCGGAGCGTTCAAGAGAACGGGGTTGATGGAGTCGTACTCGTCGTGATCCAAATCACCGATGATAAGCGCCGAACAACGGTGCCTCCGCGTTCAACACACGTACAGCCCCGGGGACGTCTCCTCCTTCTTGATCCAACAAGGGGAGAGGAGAAGTTGAGGGAAAACTCCGACAGCACGACGGCATGGTGGTGATGGAGCTCGTGGTTCTCCGGCAGGGCTTCGCCAAGCACTACGGAGGAGGACGAGGTGTTGGAGGTGGGAGAGGGCTGCGCCAGGGGAAGGGTGCGACTGCCCTCTCTCTCTCCCTCACTATATATAGGGGAAAGGGAGGAGGGGGAGGCGCCCTAGGGTTCCCTAGGGGAGGGGCGGCGGCCACAGGGGAAACCCTAGATGGGTTTGGGCGCCCCCACCCCCCCAGGAAACTTGCCCCCCAAGCCGGGAGGGGCGGCTGCCCTGGGGGTGGCGCCCCACCTCTCCTGGTTACGTGAGATGGGGTGGGAGGGGCGCTCAGCCCCTTAGTGGGCTAATGTTCCCTCTCCCCTTGGCCCATTGGGCCCCCCAACGCTTGCCGGGGCCTCCGAAACTCCTTTCGGACACGCTGGTCATCACCTGGTACCCCTGGAACAATTCCGGACTCCAATACCCTTCGTCCAATATACCGATCTTCACCTCCGGACCATTCCGGAGC
>NW_024121063.1:0-10400 GCF_003073215.2 Triticum urartu
TGTTCGCCCTGTGCCGGCAGAGCAACTGCGACGCCGAATTCAAGTCCCTCCACGTCTACAAGCGCATTGAAAAGTGCGAGAAGTGGGCGGAAGTCCGGCGCACCCTCGACAAGGCCAAGAAGACCTACAAGCCGGACGCACCGACCCCTGGCGCATCGGAAGGGCGGCCGGACGACAACAACGGTGCCAAGAAGGGGAAATATGTCGACGGCGGCTACCACTCGAGTGCAGGAGTCCATCGAGCACTGTCTCGCTGACGCGCAGGCCCGGGCCGTCCTTCATGAAGAGAAGACCGATGCACGATGGTCGGCGTTGATGTTGAGCAGCGCCGTCAAGCTCGACCTGCTCCGGACCAACGTCACCGCGAAGAAGAGAAACACTGACCTGGCTTTCCTGCGTGGCGGGGCAGACATGCTCCAGAGCACCGACGAGGCGGTCAAGGCGTGGTACTTGGCAGAGCGCGGTCTCATCCGGAACCAATTTCCCTCGACAGCGCCGCCGACACCGACGCCCACGCTGCCGCCGCCGCCAAGCCCATGTGATGACGCCTCCACGACGCCCAGCACCACCGAAGCCGCGCTGACACCGCCCAGCAGAGAATCAGCTCCGACACCGCCAAGCCCGTGCACGCCAACTCCGCCGACGCCTGGGGCAAAGCCCGCCGAGTGATGCGTTGCGCACGCGAACTTCTGCCGCTCTATTTTTTGTACGCCAAACTGTGACTTGCGATCGCCGGACTTGTGGTGTCTTTTGTGAGCGAGAACGACCAAGTTCGAATTTTCTGCATCTTGGTGGTGGCGCCTGGGGGCGTGACTAGGAGCTAGGTCACCCTCAGGGACCGAACTTGCGCCGGTTCACCCCCAGACCGCTCTTTTTTAGTGCCCTGAGTGCCCAAAGGAAAAAAAGGAAACTTCAGGTAGGCTGTTTGTGTGTACGACAGAGTCGAGCCCAATCTCCTCGGACTGAACTGGTTGAGCCTAACCATTCCCCTCCACGGTATCCCCCACCGCACGGACCCAACCAAAGACCTAGCGACCGCCATGGCGCCACCGCCGCCGGCGCTCCCGGACGAGCTCGTCAAGGAGATCCTCCTCCACCTCCCACCCAACGACCCCGCCGGCCTCCTCCATTCCTCCTTCGTCTCCAAGGCCTGGATCAGCGCCGTCTCTGGCCCCGGCTTCCGCCGCCGCCTGCATGAGCTCCACGGGGCAACCCCCGTGCTCGGCCTCCTCCATGACTAGGCCAGCGACCGCGCCCCCTGCTTCATCCCCACGATGGCCTCGCCCTTCTCCCTCGCCATCCCGGACGGCCGGTCCTGGCTGGCCCGTGACTGCCGCCACGACCGCGCCCTCTTCTTCCCCAAGTGTGAGGACGCCAAGGAACTCCTAGTGTGGGAGCCAATCACGAGCGCCCAACACCTCGTGCTTGTGCCCGCGGCGTTGGAGCGCGGCTACTTGGCTGTGGCCGTGCTCTGCGCGGCGGATGGGTGCGACCACAGCGACTGCCTCGAGGGCCCTTTCCGCGTGCTTTTTGTCTTCCCCGGCGGGTATGGCATGTCGGTGTGCGTGTACTTGTCGGAGACCGGTGCCTGGGGCGAGCCGGCCTCGACACACGGCGACTTAATGGTATACATACAACATTCCGAAGTTCTCGTCGGCAGCTCTCTGCTCTACTTCGTCTTCTACGACCACGAGGAGAGTGGGTGGATCCTGGAGTACGACTTCTCCAGGCAGTCCCTCACTCTGTTCAGCGCACCAGACAACCACTTTGGCCTGTATAATCTCGTTCTCGCAGACGACGGTGGGCTGGGAGTAATCCAACACGCACATCCGCATCTCAAATTGTGGAAAAGAGAGGCGAGTGATGGCACTGATGTGCGATGGGTGCTCAGCCGGGTCATCTCCCCGTGCAATTTGCTCCCAACTAGTGCTCACTTGGATGAAGGTTATAGAGTGCTAGTGGTGGGCTTTGCCGAGGGAGCAAATGTCATTTTCGTTAGTACATTGGCGGGACTCTTCACAATTGAGCTACAATCTGAGCAGGTGAAGAAGGTGTGTGATCAATGTAATTTCTGTAATGTGGTTCCAGTTGTCACCTTCTACACTCCTGTGGCCCGAGGCGACCACCAAAATCTGTTGACGTCAAAGCCTGGTGAGGAGGCAGGTGGTGAGGATGGTGTAGAGGAGGAGAAAACAGTAAATTAGGTGCAACAACTGGCCGACCATGGTTCCAATGCTATCAAGGAGGGGGACTTTGTCAACACTTTCGAAAGCATCCGCCATGACCACAATATCAGGTGAGGGCTCTAGTCCCAAACTCCTCCCCATTCCGAGCTACCCTGAAACATTTGTACAGATGTGATTGTGTATAAAAAGAACTCCCCCTTAGTTCAGTGCTCATTAAGATTAGCACCATGTGCCATTAGTTGCTTTGGGACTTTGTCTTTTTGTTCAGGAGATAAATTTAGAACAGCTTTAGATGTTTTAGCCTTTTAGGACGAAGTGGTTGCCAAGTGGTAAGAAGGTATTGTCTATTATTGTCCCTTTCTTTGGGCCAGTGGTGGTGCCAGGGGCCAGGGCTGCACAACTGTGTGGTGAAGTGCTTTATTTTCTTCGAAGTTTGCGTTGCTCTCTAGGTTTTTATATGCAATTTCACTTCTATGGAATAGTAACTTTTTGGATCAACCAGCCCCATAGTTTAAACGGGGCACAGCGATGCCCATCAGATAGTCATATATACACAGAAAATGGCCATGTGATTCTGCATATGAAAACTAGTAATAGTCTTGTTTGGGTCTTGGAAGGAACTGTTTGCTATTTGGACTTGCCTCTTGGATTCTCATCATCATTCCGTAGAAGACCGTTTATTCAATGCTGTTTTGCTAATAGTTATTGTTAATTGATAGTAGATGATGTTGAAAACGCTTTCATTTTTTAGAACACTTGTGCCATGGATTGACTATATCTTGAAGTTGTATCTGGTGCCATATGTCTGCCATTTTCTTTCTAAATTTATATAAGTACTCCCTCCGTAAAGAAATATAAGAGCCTTTGGATCACTACTTTAGTGATCCAAACGCTCTTGTATTTCTTTAAGGAGGGAGTATACTTTTATCTTTCACATCTATACTTGGAATAGCAATGCCAGTTTGAACATATATGGAACTAACTAAATAGTCTATATGCACAAGGTAGCTTTTACTACATATAAGAGAGTTCCTCTTTTCAACAATCATGTCTTACATGAATTATGCAATAATGTCAATAGTGGGTGTTAAATGAGCCAATTCATTATCATCATCATGTTATAATGATTAAGTTGGATCATTTAAGCGCTTGTATTTGTATCTTCCTGTTGCTATTTCTTTATGAGTTTCCAGTGGCTAAATAAAATTGATGGTAAGCACCAATGTGTTTTCCTCCTGTTAGGTTAAATACTGGTAATAGTCGTTTTTTAACATGAACACCGTCTTAGTCGTCAGGAAACTCAATAGCAAAAACAGAAACACTTGAAGTACTGTAAATAACCTTGGGGTTGTCGGCAGAGGCTTCAAATGTGGTAATGTCAGGGTTCAAATTGCAACAGATTGTTGAAATATGATTCAGCTAGATATAAAGCTCTGAAATCGCTAAGATATGCCTGACACATCGTACAAGATGTTTCTACTCTATTTTCATGTTGCCTCAGTGGTCAATACACATCTGTTGATGTCTATACAAGAAGCCAACATTTAATCTGTTAATTTTTGTCAATGCTATTGCAGTGTTTGCCATGTTCCATATTCAATTGCAATTGCTCTGAAAAGTCTCCATTGTTTGCTCTTTGCCATGATGACAGTCTTTGCATGTTCTTCTGCATGTGTCAAATGTTGCCTTTTATGTGAAGTTCACGTTTCATTGTGCTAGGATTATATTCCTCTTACATGAGTGTAGCTTTCTGTTTATATATCAGGTATTCAGTTCTACTAACATCTCAATCTGGTAGTCTAGTTTAGATTCCAGACTCAACTTTTTTATGATATATTGTAGTTGATGGAACTTTGACAAGAATTGAGGCACCAAAAGTAGTGATCCAAAGGCTCTTGTATTTCTTTAAGGAGGGAGTATACTTTTATCTTTCACATCTATACTTGGAATAGCAATGCCAGTTTGAACATATATGGAACTAACTAAATAGTCTATATGCACAAGGTAGCTTTTACTACATATAAGAGAGTTCCTCTTTTCAACAATCATGTCTTACATGAATTATGCAATAATGTCAATAGTGGGTGTTAAATGAGCCAATTCATTATCATCGTCATGTTATAATGATTAAGTTGGATCATTTAAGTGCTTGTATCTGTATCTTCCTGTTGCTATTTCTTTATGAGTTTCCAGTGGCTAAATAAAATTGATGGTAAGCACCAATGTGTTTTCCTCCTGTTAGGTTAAATACTGGTAATAGTCGTTTTTTAACATGAACACCGTCTTAGTCGTCAGAAACTCAATAGCAAAAATAGAAACACTTGAAGTACTGTAAATAACCTTGGGGTTGTCGGCAGAGGCTTCAAATGTGGTAATGTCAGGGTTCAAATTGCAACAGATTGTTGAAATATGATTCAGCTAGATATAAAGCTCTGAAATCGCTAAGATATGCCTGACACATCGTACAAGATGTTTCTACTGTATTTTCATGTTGCCTCAGTGGTCAATACACATCTGTTGATGTCTATACAAGAAGCCAACATTTAATCTGTTAATTTTTTTCAATGCTATTGCAGTGTTTGCCATGTTCCATATTCAATTGCAATTGCTCTGAAAAGTCTCCATTGTTTGCTCTTTGCCATGATGACAGTCTTTGCATGTTCTTCTGCATGTGTCAAATGTTGCCTTTTATGTGAAGTTCACGTTTCATTGTGCTAGGATTATATTCCTCTTACATGAGTGTAGCTTTCTGTTTATATATCAGGTATTCAGTTCTACTAACATCTCAATCTGGTAGTCTAGTTTAGATTCCAGACTCAACTTTTTTATGATATATTGTAGTTGATGGAACTTTGACAAGAATTGAGGCACCAAAAGTGGATTGACACCTCGAAGAAGGGAATGATGTTGAAGACATGGTATGAAGATAATGCAAGGCTGCCGAGGGTGTGGATTAATGTCCTAGGACTTGAAAAAACAATTTGTAGCTTCTACATCTAATAGTTCATGTACAACGATGTTTAACATTTGAACGGTTCAGATCTGTTTGATCTATGCCCCCTTCAAGGTCTTTATGAAAATTTAGTTTGATACATAAAACAAAGAAAAACTGAAGGAAACAAAACAGTCTGCCCAGAAGAACAGCTTTGTGTTTGATTTTTCCTGAAAAGCCGGGGGCTGGAATGAAAACCCTGAAGTGTATATAGCGGGTGCTTGTTGTTCCTCCTCTACATGGCAACTGTTGTCTTGTGTGGTCAGGTGAGATAGTGAAGCAGAGGCGGCATTGCCATTGAAGATGAAGGGATAGGAGCTACCGCTATCGGAGCCAGTACATCAGTTCTCACCTCCTCGGCTACTGCATCGTTGTTGCCCCCATCACTGTCAAGCTTTGGCAGGTTTTTGTCTTGCCTTTCATCTATTGGCGTCTCAGGTTATTGTTGGCTTAATTTCGTTAAGTTCCACCCTTCCCCTTCGGTGATAATTGTATGGTATGTGTCCCAACATGTGTTTTCTGACTTTTGACCTATATATTGACAATTGAAAATATTCTACGCGTGCATGCATGCCGACCCTTAGCAGCTACATACTCATCTCCTTTGGGGGTGGGCCAGCGGAGGTCGCGTCTCTCTAGCATGGCGCCGCTGGATGAATCCACACCGAAGGCCTAAGCTATCCCTGACGCTGGTGCTAGCGATTCTCAGCACAAATGCATGTGCGTCGACCTGTTGGCGTGATGTTGGCGATGAGGAGTTGGCCGCGCCAGGCAGCCACCCGTACGTGGCAATCAACGTGTACATGGCCAGACGTCAGAAAGCCGACGGTACTAGAATTTTAGTGGTTCAACCTGCTTCGGCAGCCAAGATGCTGCTTGTTTATTCAGTTGTATTCATAAGTTTTTCTCTAAAGCAAGATGAATTGTCTTAGTTCCTCGAAGAAAACATGAATTGTCTCATACATGCAGCAGTACACGATTGATGGTTGAAGATTGCCGAATATACAACAACCCAAAAAAATGTACCCATACATTCATTAAGTTTGCAAATATTTTAAAGGTTAGCCATCATAGTTCGTAGAGTTACATAAAACGTGAAGCAGACAATATCCTGAAGAGACTGCGAAACTCAACATAGATGCATCGTTTGATCCTTGACTCGTATCAGGGTGTTGTTGGAGCGGTGATAAAGGATAGCAATGTGAAATTCATTGCAACTACAAATGAAAAGGTTGATTCCTGTTATAATGCTTTTATAGTAGAGGTGCTATCCTTGAGGTTTGGTCTAACTCTTGCATATATGAGCGGATGCAATAAACTTGAGATCAATGCGGATAATACAGAAGTGATCACTACCATGAAAGAGGGGAGCTGGTCGTTTATTATTGAAAGTGCTATTTTTGATGACTTATATTTTGTGTCCTTAGAATTTAACTCATATAATTTATGAACACAGTTAAAGGGAAACCAACCATGTTTGTGCATGAATTGGCAAGATTGGCTATATTTTCCCCTCCTAAACTTTTGTTAGTCTACCCCCGAGGACATTGTCCGATGCTCGTAAACAATGCGACGGTTCTTATGAATAAATACAAGAGGATTGAAGTTTAAAAAAAGACATCGTGTCTCCAACACCCATAATATATGTAATGTTAGTGTAACCAACACAACTTTTAATAAAAGCTTCTGACCATTGGGCGGCTATACTAGGCGAACGATCTCCGTCTGATGGAACTTCTGTAAGTAACTTGTAATACTGCGATCTTCAACATCAAGTTACATGTGCAGGAGAAATAGAAGGAATAAATTCAATCATGCCTTCATCTTGTCCATTTGCAAGAACTCAATATGGAGTATGGCCCAAGTCCATATTTTCTAATCTGAGCAACCGGTCCATTAAAGAGACCATTTGAACAATGATAAAATGCAACACGAAGTCATCATCATGTCCCTCCCTTCCATATAAAGCCGGTACTGAGATTTTCACTGAGACCAGTGATTGGTCACCATATCTTTAAGCATATGTTGCTTCATATGCACCTCAACAATTGTAAAAAGTGTGTCTATGTACAATCTAGAACATTTCAGATAATAAGGTCACACAATTCACATCGCTAGCCACCAAAGAGATGCAATTAATTATTACTCCTTAATTGGTAGTACTACAATTAAACCAAGTTTCACAATCATTAATTGTGTTAGGATCATATGAATTCTCTTCATAAATAGGTAGTTAATGCACATGACTCAAATTATATTTTGGGATGAAAATCCAAGTATGGCATGAATGTAATAATTACCAGCAATGTCCTTGTGACAAGAACTTTCTTTGTCTTTTATTCTCATGTTTGAACTAGTATAGGTCGGGGTTACACATGATGGTACACATCACTTTATTTATCATCGTTACATTGAACACTCAATTGACTAAACAACGATGATCCGCCGGGATAGTACTATAGCTCTTCGTTTCCTTGGCCCCCGATGCCTATACCATTACTCCTGATGGTTGCTGTTGTGGATAAGGTTGCTGAGGTTGGTTTGTCTGCAGAGGGAATGGTTGTTGGGGTTGCTGGGGAATTATTTGTACTACTTGTTGGGGTTGGGGAGATGGTTGTTGTGGTTGCTGGAGGAACGGTTGTTGTGATTGACAAAGGAACGATTGTTGTGGTTGTAGAGGGAATGGTTGTTGGGGTTACTAAGGAACTATTTGTGCTGATTGCTGGGGAAATGGTTGTTGCGGTTGCAGCGGGAATGGTTGTTGGGGTTGCTGGGGAAATGGTTGTCGTGACTGGGAAAATGGTTGTTGGGGTTGCTGGGGAATTATTTGTACTACTTGTTGGGGTTGGGGAAATGGTTGTTGTGGTTGCTGGAGGAACGATTGTTGTGGTTGCCGGAGGAACGGTTGTTATGGTTGCAGAGGGGATGGTTGTTGAGGTTGCTGAGCAATTATTTGTGCTGGTTGTTGGGGAAATGATTGTTGCGGTTGCAGGGGAAATGGTTGTTGGGGTTGCTGGGGAAATGGTTGTTGTGACTGGGAAAATAGTTGTTGGGGTTGCTGGGATAATATTTGTTCTGGTTGCTGGGGGAATGGTTGTTGCGGTTGCAGGAGGAATGGTTGTTGTGGTTGCTGTGAAATTATTTGTTCTGGTTGTTGGGGGAATGGCTGTGGTCTCTGGGGTTGTTGTGGGAATGATTGTTGTGGTTGTTGGAGCTGGGGAAATTGTTGTTGTGGTTGCAAGGCAAATTGTTGTTGGGGTTGGGGAAAAGCTTGTTGTGGTTGTTGGGGTTGCTGGGGGAATGGTTGTTGTGGTTGTAGGGGGGTTGCTTGTTGGGGTTGGGGAAATGGTTGTTGTGGTGGGGAAAATGGTTGTTGTGATTGATGGGGGAAATATTGTTGGGGTGTGGGAAATGGTTGTTGTGGTGGATATGGTTGCTGTGGATTTGGTTGCTGCGGATATAATTGTTGTGGTGATTGCAACTCTTGCTCGCTAGGGTTTAGCTGCCTAGCAGCAGTGACGATGCTCATCGCCATGGCAAGGAGGACGAAGATGAGGAAGGTCTTCATGTTGGGTTTATGGTTACTAATACTTGCTTGGAATAGATGTTTTTGATTATGTGCGTGAAGTTTGGATGATGAAAGGTGGCTATGATGATGAAGGTGTATTTATAGCTGTCATGGTATGATTTCATTCATCTTTCCACTTGCTTTCTAAAAAGTGCTCATAAGGTTATCCAACTAAGTGTTTGGTATGTTGTGGTTGGTGGGGCAACTTTACTTGTGTGATTTAGATGATTCATGATAGTTGCTTTTTGTTACACATATCATTTAGTTGTAAGGCATACTTGATAACGACTTATGACTCATTTTTTTCACTTTACACTACACACATTGATCTAGATTTTACCTCCTTTTGGAATTAAGTTTGTGATGCTCCACATGATATTAGGCATATCCAGATATGCATAGATTGAGTGGGGCTAAGTTTGTAAGCTTGTGTGTGTCAATATATGATAGATCACACTATAAATGAGAAGATTGTTCTAGACATTATTTTCACTAAACAAACTTTGTATTTTTTGCCTAGTATGATTCTAAGATGGATAACCAGATTTGACTCATCAAATAACTAGATAAATCGAGTGGCAAGTTAAGGGTTGTGACATGGACTTTTCTCTAAGATACATCATCTTATCTTGCATGCTCTGCATATTTAAAAAGCAGGTACAAATTCATATGCAACTGAAACAAAACTATGAAAAGATAACATGAGAATATATAAAGAGTATAGGACTATATTATGTTACTAGTAACAAAATATTCTTCTATTAATGTAGCACCCTAGAGGGCCTAATGTCCGATCCCCGAACCAGTACAAAAAAAGTAAAAGAAGCGAACTGTCCCTCACAGCGCATACAAACTTTTTAGGAATCCCACCAAGCCTCTCAGTATCCATACGCATGCAAATTTGGATCCTTGAGGGCACCCTCTGACCCTCTTTAGTTAACCTAAATCCTGATGTCTCCCAGGCCTATTAACTAGTACTCCGTTCCTAAATATTTGTCTTTTGAGAGATTTCAACAAGTGACTACATACGAAGCAAAATGAGTGAATCTACACGCTAAAGTATGTATATATACATCAGTATATGGTAGTCCATTTGAAATCTCTAAAAATACAAATATTTAGGAATGGAGTGAGTAGTATGCTGGTGTTGAGGAACGTAGTAATTTCAAAAAAATTCCTACGCACACGCAAGATTATGGTGATGCATAGCAATGAGAGGGGAGAGTATCGTCCACGTACCCTCGTAGACCATAAGCGGAAACGTTATGAGAACACGGTTGATGTAGTCGTACGTCTTCACAATCCGACTGATGCAAGTACCGAACGTACGACACCTCCGAGTTCAGCACACGTTCAGCTCGATGACGTCCCATGAACTCCGATCCAGCAGAGCTTCGCGGGAGACTTCCGTCAGCATGATGGCGTGATGACGGTGATGATGTTGCTACCGACGCAGGGCTTCGCCTAAGCACCACTACGATATGATCGAGGTGGATTATGGTGGAGGGGGGCACCGCACGCGGCTTGGAACAATCAACTTGTGTGTCTTTGGGTGCCCCCCCGGCCCCGTATATAAAGGAGCAAGGGGGGAGGCCGGCTGGCCTTGGTGCGCCCCAAGGAGAGGAGGTCCTCCTCTCCTAGTAGGAGTAGGATT
>NW_024121064.1:0-11378 GCF_003073215.2 Triticum urartu
GTGCTAACGCTTCCGCTGTCGGTCTACAAGGGTACGTAGATCACACTCTCCCCTCTCGTTGCTATGCATCACCATGATCTTGCGTGTGCGTAGGAATTTTTTTTGAAATTACTACGTTCCCCAAAGGCTGCTAACGGCCATGGGTGGGGTGTCGGGCCTGCGGCTGGTTGCGGGGGTGCTCGCGGCCTGCGGCCTTCCTTATGCAGGCGCCCCTCTCGTTTTCGGCGGCACCTCCTCCCCCCGGGCCTCGGTGACGACTTCTGGATCGAGGCGGCGATGCTTCTAGAGATGTGGCGGACACGGGGTCCTCATGGCGGGTCCTTAATGGCGTTGTTCCGGCCCCGACGGTCTCGGGCCCACGTCTCTTCGGTGTCCCCCACCGTTGGTGCTCTGCCGGGCGGCTCCGGCCATGGCAACCGGGTGGCTGCGTGCCTTCCGGCTCACCTAGTTCGCCCATGTTCCGATGGCAAGGCCACGACAGTTTTGGATCTGCGTCCCTCTAGTCCTTGCTTGCCGGCGTTGCTGATGTCGTCGTCCAGACCCCCCTGTGGTTGCTTCGTTGCCTGCCCTTCCCTATATGCCTCAAAGCCTCCTCCTTTTGCCAGATCCAATGCTCCAGGGCTCCGAGGCGGTGCCACCCTCCGACGGCAGGTGCAGCCCCACCAACCCAACTTCCGACACGGTGGTTCCGACCAACATTGGCTTCTTCTTCATCTTCGATCCCCAATCCGGCGGCTATGGGATTGCTCAGCTTCAGGCCAGGGAGAAATCCCTGCTCGGCTTGCCGGTGTTGGCAACGGCGGCACTTGCGGGTGTCGTTTCCTTCTTGGAGGCGTTGTCATGGCCTTAAACTGCGCCCCTATTCGAGCTCAGGGGAAACCCTAGGTCTGGTTCCTCCGGACCGGATAGCGACGGCGTCTCAGTGTCGTTTTCCTTCTTGAAGGCGCTATTTTGTTCGCTCGCGGTGTCCGTCGTATTGGCTCGGGTGATGTCGGAGTTCTGCCTGGTTCGGCTTGGCCACTCTTGGTTTTGGGTTTCGTAGGCTTAGATGTGTTGTATCCTCCACTCGGGCTAAGCATCCCTTCTCTCTGCTCCGGGCACCATGTTCACGCCTGCCTGCATTCGTGTCATGTGTTGTATCCCTTGATGTACTCATTCTATTCTTTCTATCAATGAAAAGATACACAAGCTTTGCGTATTCGCGAAAAAAAAAGTTCTGAATTCAGGGGCCCCCGGAGGTGTATGTAGGTACTAGGTAGGCTAGGGTCTATGGCCCATACTGTAGACGCACGCAGGGAGCAGCAAGCCGATCGATCAATTCATTTCCTCGAAAAAGAAAAAGAGTGATCAGCGATCAATCTGATTCTGACGGTTCCCTTCCTATTATTCCATCACGCCGGAGCCCTAGCCCGCCGACGCCCGACGCCGTGCATGTATTCCCGCCTCGCAGTCGTCATCTAGTAATTTCCTTACTAATACGGTTAAGTTTTTTTTCGAAAAGGGGACTTCCCAGCCTCTGCATCACTAATACGGTTAAGTACGCGACCGATTTCAATTCTGGGGACCCATCATCATGCCATGTGGCCTTTGATCAGTTGCTCTTCTCTCAATCCTCTGCAAACTCTAAGCGCTGCGCTGCTGTAGCGCTGTATAGGTAGATGAACTGAAGTTCGATCATCAGGATTCAGGAATTGAGGTATATATTCATATAATGTTGATACAATAAATTCCGTGGTTGCATAGTCGGCACCGTTCAATGATTGATCATTGATGCAACAAACAGTTTTATTTACCGTGCATCTGATGAATTGAACGGTAAACTGTTTGTTGCGAATGGTTCTCTGTATACTATTCACATCTGAGTTTTTCTTTTTTGCTTCTTGATGTATGTTTCGAATTTTGATCTGAATTTTTGAGGAGTTATCTTAATATGTGCTGTGAACATGCATGATTTTTTTCATATTTTTTGCAATGTTCAAATTTAAATTCGGACCGCAAGGCACACGGTTTCATGCAAAGGTGCATGTCACCTGATCTGTGTCCCTATATGTGCAGTCCTCCAGTAGTACACATGGCCTATCTTGTTTATATGTGCTGTACCCCTTTAGCTTTTTACTATGCTAGCTCTGTACATAGTCTTTACGTAAAATTAGATAATACTCCACATGTTGTCGCAGGAATATTTTGTAGTACATTTGAGTGAGTTTTGGTTGATAGTATGATAACCAAAACTAAATTACATATGATTTATTGTATTTGGTTGTTGTATAGTTGGAAAATATTTATTAAATATAAATAGCATAATAGAATGGAAAATGTAATGGATGGTTCGCATGTTGAGTTATTTCTTTCATATTAACGGTTGTATGTTGAGGTGGACATTTATTCCATGCATACTACGTGTTGAGGCGCATGTTGAGAGAAATATATTGGTCGCTAGCTATTTAGATATAAGTGTTAAAATAAAAAGCTATTTAGATATAAAAGATCATAAAATACACCGTGGGAAGAAAATCCTTCCTGCTCGGCTCAAAATTAATGTGCCCTTTAAAATATGGTAGTATAGGGTTCAGCAAGTCTAAAATAGTTTTTACTACTTAAAAATACTACTTAAAAAGAACGTAAGGTTCCCATTTCACCTCTCTTTCGTCCAACCTGCCATATGCCCATATATATGTCCCACTCTTTTCTTATCCTCTTTAATTTTTTCCTCCCATATTTGATTTTTCTCCCATCCATTCAATTGTCTCAAGTTTATTAACTTACCAAAATAAACACATATTGGCGTTGTTCCGGCCCCGACGGTCTCGGGCCCACGTCTCTTCGGTGTCCCCCACCGTTGGTGCTCTGCCGGGCGGCTCCGGCCATGGCAACCGGGTGGCTGCGTGCCTTCCGGCTCACCTAGTTCGCCCATGTTCCGATGGCAAGGCCACGACAGTTTTGGATCTGCGTCCCTCTAGTCCTTGCTTGCCGGCGTTGCTGATGTCGTCGTCCAGACCCCCCTGTGGTTGCTTCGTTGCCTGCCCTTCCCTATATGCCTCAAAGCCTCCTCCTTTTGCCAGATCCAATGCTCCAGGGCTCCGAGGCGGTGCCACCCTCCGACGGCAGGTGCAGCCCCACCAACCCAACTTCCGACACGGTGGTTCCGACCAACATTGGCTTCTTCTTCATCTTCGATCCCCAATCCGGCGGCTATGGGATTGCTCAGCTTCAGGCCAGGGAGAAATCCCTGCTCGGCTTGCCGGTGTTGGCAACGGCGGCACTTGCGGGTGTCGTTTCCTTCTTGGAGGCGTTGTCATGGCCTTAAACTGCGCCCCTATTCGAGCTCAGGGGAAACCCTAGGTCTGGTTCCTCCGGACCGGATAGCGACGGCGTCTCAGTGTCGTTTTCCTTCTTGAAGGCGCTATTTTGTTCGCTCGCGGTGTCCGTCGTATTGGCTCGGGTGATGTCGGAGTTCTGCCTGGTTCGGCTTGGCCACTCTTGGTTTTGGGTTTCGTAGGCTTAGATGTGTTGTATCCTCCACTCGGGCTAAGCATCCCTTCTCTCTGCTCCGGGCACCATGTTCACGCCTGCCTGCATTCGTGTCATGTGTTGTATCCCTTGATGTACTCATTCTATTCTTTCTATCAATGAAAAGATACACAAGCTTTGCGTATTCGCGAAAAAAAAAGTTCTGAATTCAGGGGCCCCCGGAGGTGTATGTAGGTACTAGGTAGGCTAGGGTCTATGGCCCATACTGTAGACGCACGCAGGGAGCAGCAAGCCGATCGATCAATTCATTTCCTCGAAAAAGAAAAAGAGTGATCAGCGATCAATCTGATTCTGACGGTTCCCTTCCTATTATTCCATCACGCCGGAGCCCTAGCCCGCCGACGCCCGACGCCGTGCATGTATTCCCGCCTCGCAGTCGTCATCTAGTAATTTCCTTACTAATACGGTTAAGTTTTTTTTCGAAAAGGGGACTTCCCAGCCTCTGCATCACTAATACGGTTAAGTACGCGACCGATTTCAATTCTGGGGACCCATCATCATGCCATGTGGCCTTTGATCAGTTGCTCTTCTCTCAATCCTCTGCAAACTCTAAGCGCTGCGCTGCTGTAGCGCTGTATAGGTAGATGAACTGAAGTTCGATCATCAGGATTCAGGAATTGAGGTATATATTCATATAATGTTGATACAATAAATTCCGTGGTTGCATAGTCGGCACCGTTCAATGATTGATCATTGATGCAACAAACAGTTTTATTTACCGTGCATCTGATGAATTGAACGGTAAACTGTTTGTTGCGAATGGTTCTCTGTATACTATTCACATCTGAGTTTTTCTTTTTTGCTTCTTGATGTATGTTTCGAATTTTGATCTGAATTTTTGAGGAGTTATCTTAATATGTGCTGTGAACATGCATGATTTTTTTCATATTTTTTGCAATGTTCAAATTTAAATTCGGACCGCAAGGCACACGGTTTCATGCAAAGGTGCATGTCACCTGATCTGTGTCCCTATATGTGCAGTCCTCCAGTAGTACACATGGCCTATCTTGTTTATATGTGCTGTACCCCTTTAGCTTTTTACTATGCTAGCTCTGTACATAGTCTTTACGTAAAATTAGATAATACTCCACATGTTGTCGCAGGAATATTTTGTAGTACATTTGAGTGAGTTTTGGTTGATAGTATGATAACCAAAACTAAATTACATATGATTTATTGTATTTGGTTGTTGTATAGTTGGAAAATATTTATTAAATATAAATAGCATAATAGAATGGAAAATGTAATGGATGGTTCGCATGTTGAGTTATTTCTTTCATATTAACGGTTGTATGTTGAGGTGGACATTTATTCCATGCATACTACGTGTTGAGGCGCATGTTGAGAGAAATATATTGGTCGCTAGCTATTTAGATATAAGTGTTAAAATAAAAAGCTATTTAGATATAAAAGATCATAAAATACACCGTGGGAAGAAAATCCTTCCTGCTCGGCTCAAAATTAATGTGCCCTTTAAAATATGGTAGTATAGGGTTCAGCAAGTCTAAAATAGTTTTTACTACTTAAAAATACTACTTAAAAAGAACGTAAGGTTCCCATTTCACCTCTCTTTCGTCCAACCTGCCATATGCCCATATATATGTCCCACTCTTTTCTTATCCTCTTTAATTTTTTCCTCCCATATTTGATTTTTCTCCCATCCATTCAATTGTCTCAAGTTTATTAACTTACCAAAATAAACACATATTTTGTTGGCAAGTCATTAAATTCTTACCAAATAAGTGCTAAACAATAAAATGATAGAGAAATCATGACGATTGCATGCAAAGATTTGTTAAGACTTTAGCGTATCAATATAATAATATACGTGAATTCTAAAAAAAACAATAATAGAGATACAGTCAGGGGCAAATCTACTAGATTGTTTATACTCCCGTTGCAAAGAATGGACAATTTTCTAGTCTATATCTATACCTACTAATAAAGCAAGGTGCGTTTCTCCGATTTTTTCATCCGTTCATCGCCAAAAATTATTTTTTCCCTCTATCCGAGGTGGTACTAAATTTTCGTACTCCATCTGTTGGCAAAGGAAAAATGAATTATGCAGAATTTTGTACATGGGCTGCGCGCCCTATGGCCCAGTAAAGTCACCCCATATTTTCCTGCCCACATAGCAATAAATAAATTCTATTTCCCGCTCAATGCGGAAACTAATTTAAACTACGCACAGGGCGTCCAAGACTAGGCAGGTCATTTTTCTATTTGTTCCTATTGCAAGTCTATTTTATTCATTTTTTCAGAAATTCAAAATTAAAAAAAATGTTTGCAATTGTAATTTTTCAATTTTGATTCAAAATTTCGTAAAAAATACAAATTACAAAATGTGTTCCTACTCTGCAAAATGTTTGGATTTTTTTGTCGTGCCAAAATTTATTCAAATATAAAATAAAAAATATATCCATTTTTCAAGAAATGTTTGTATTTTTAAAAATTGTTCAACATCTAAACAAATGCATTTAAAAAAAATTCAAATTCGAAAAATATTCTTGTTTTAACGATCTATACCTACTAATAAAGCAAGGTGTGTTTCTCCGATTTTTTCATCCGTTCACCGCCAAAAGATTATTTTTTCCCTCTATCCAAGATGGTACTAAACTTTCGTACTCCTTCTGTTAGCAAAGGAAAAACAATTTATGCAGAATTTTGTACATGGGCTGCGCGCCCTATGGCCCAGTAAAGTCACCCCATATTTTCCTGTCCACGCAGCAATAAATAAATTCTATTTCCCGCTCAATGCGGAAACTAATTTAAACTATGCACAGGTTGCCCAAGACTAGGCAGGTCATTTTTCTATGTGTTCCTATTGCAAGTCTATTTTATTCATTTTTTCAGAAATTCAAAATTTAAAAAATGTTTGCAATTGTAATTTTTCAATTTTGATTCAAAATTTCATAAAAAGTACAAATTACAAAAATGTGTTCCTACTCTGCAAAATGTTTGGATTTTTTTGTCATGCCAAAATTTATTCAAATATAAATTACAAAAATATTCCAATTTTTCAAGAATTGTTTGTATTTTTAAAAATTGTTCAACATCTAAACAACTGCATTTTAAAAAAATCAAATTCGAAAAATATTCTTGTTTTAACGATATGTTTAAAAATTGAAAATAAAGTTTGCATTAAAGAAACACATTTTCTAAAATTCTTTTGCATTTTTAAAACATATTCCCATTAAAAAAAATCACAACTTAAAAATGTTCGTATTTTTATATGAAGGTTCATGTCTTTAAGAAATGTATGTGCATTTCAGGAAATGTTCCGTTCAAATTTTTGTTCTTGCTTTGTTCAAAAATGTTTGGAATTTTCAAAAGAACCGTCCATAATTTGGAAAATTGTTCAAGTTGCCAAGTATATTCGGTAGTTTATGTTATGAATTCCACAATTGTGTTCCTATTTTAATATGTTTGAAATTATAATTTTTTGTCATTCCGATTTTTTTTAGAATATAAAATATTATTCCCATTTTTTGAATTTTTTGGGTTTTTCAAAAAATAATTCAAGATTTAAGAATGTTACAAATTAGAATTATTGTTTTAGTGATATGTTCAAAAATTGAAAATAATATTTGCATTAAAAGACAAATTTCTAAATTTCTTCTATATGTTTAAAACATTTTCCCGTTTCCAAAAATTGTTCACAACTTAAAAAAACGTATTTTTATAAAATGTTCATGTTTTAAGAAATGTTTGTGGATTTCAACAAATGTTCCATTCAATTTTTTTGTTCGTCTTTTTAAAAATGCGTGTAATTTGGAAAATTGTTCATGTTGCCATGTATATTTGGATTTCATAGTTATCGGTTTTTCAAAAGTTCAAAAAAAAGTGTCGAATCTCGCGTTTAATTATATTCTTTTATATTTATGCTGACCATTGGTTAGCAGAACACGTTTGTTTGAGTGGCTAGCAACATGTGGTCGGGTCTTTGAGGTCGTGAGGTCGATCACTCCCATATTGGGCCTGCTCTGCATCCGGCGCATCGAGTTAAGTCGGCTTGTTCAGAATAAGGGACACCATAAGTTATTGACAGTGGTTGCTTCCATGTGGCAATAAAAAAGAATATGCTAGTTAATTATAATTGAAATAAATTATAGGCACGTGTCAATAAAAAAGAATATACTGGTTTGGCCCTAATTAAAGGGTGCCATGTTGAACTAGAGAATACGGACATGTGGGGGTCTTGATCCATTCTTATATTGAGCTAGAGGTATATAATTTTATTATCCTGTTGCAACGCACGGACATATGTGCTAGTCTTGGAAAAAATGACATAAGCCACTAATGACACCGAGAACAGACAATTTGTGCGTCAATATTCTTTTCTTTTCGAGAAGGAGGATAAGCCCCGGCCTTTGCATGACAATAAATGAAATTAGATGATGCCCCATGCGCAACTGCGGTAACTGTATTAAAAAATGCATAAATAGTTACTAAAAATAACTAAATCTGATAAAAAATAAATGCTTGAAAGTTAATAGATGGAAGTTTCTAAAAATAGAGTAATTTTTTTGGATAACTGTTAAAAATATCATTTTGAACAAAAATGTGAAGGATGAATAACATGTACTTCCTCTGTAGCTTGAAAAAACGTTTTTATATTATGGAACAGAGAGAGTATGTATGATGTGGCAGCATTACATGCATATCCTAATGCAAAAATAATTGTAAGTTTGTTTATGTGACAGATTTTGCATGGCTTATTGGGGTAGAAGACTTAAATGCATGGCTTAGTGGGGACGTTGTGGTGGAGACTTAAGCATGTTGACAGAATTGAGATCAACTTTTTAAAAACGTAACATCGTGTCACTGTGACACATGACAACAGAGGGACAGTTTTGTTGCTTTGTTGGTTTCACTTCTTTACCCCGAAAGAGAGAGAAAAAAAGTCATGTCAACGTAGGAACTGTGCCATTGCGCGCGGGATGCGGAAACGGAAGCTCTCGCAGAAGAAACTGTCAAACTCCTCAAGCGGGAGAAAGAGAGAAGGAAACAAAACGTGGGGAGAGCCACTGATCCGGTTACGACGACCTTTGAGCACCTGCAAATTCTGCGCGCGGCCATCCGCAAGTTCAAGTGTCAATTGAGCTTCTTCTAATCTAACTTGCCCATGATAACAGTTGGCCTTTCGCTTCCAAAATAATTGCCATTCTGCTGCGCATCTTGCTAGTGGTTACCACCGATGAAAATGAAATGCTGCTCCGTCCGTCCTATATACTACTACGTGCTACAACTGACTGACGAACTGCACGTCCAAACTCACCGTCAGTGTGCCCATCATCGATGGTTGCAGTCTACGTCGCATGAGGTAGCATTCCTACGAGTTCTTTTTAGCAGGTTTCCCAACAAGCTAGCATGATAAATAAGATATTTTCTCACCCCGTTCTTAATTTGAGCCAAGTACATTTGGCCCTTCATACTCTGAAACGGACCGTCGAGAGCACACGACAACAAGACGAAAAGCACAAAATTAGCGTTCAGGTAGCCCACCGTCCGCAGGTTGCTGGAAGAGGCGTCACACATGCTGGTGAACGGTGATGCATTGCATGCACGATGCTAGACCGGCCGGCCGACCTGCAACCGCAAGTTGCTCTACATGTGCGAAGTGCACCCAACGTACCATATCATCGAGGCATTATCCTATCAGGAGATTGGCATATTTGTGCATCGGATCCAAGTATCAAACATGAACTCCCGACCTAATTGTGGATTCTAGCGAGCCTAGCCAGCCGAGCTAGCGACCCAGCCAAGTATCAAACATGAAGCATATCGATGCTCATTCTTTTTGTTGTCAGCCGGAGAGTTTTAAACTGCTTCCCCGCCACTGGCGTATTATTCAGGGATTCGTGTTACTTTCAGCATGCTAAGGTATTTGACTTGGAGTGTTTCTCCTTTCATTGTTGTTAGTTTTAAAACCGAGGGAGTACGGTGAAACCAATCATAGCTAGGGATCGTCTGACGCGGTTGCCGATTGGGACAAAAGACACGGCTCGGCTGATTCACTCCCTCTTGTTTAGGAGACGACTTGTTTATAGCAAAAGGAAGCAGCTTTGCTCTTTTCCAGTGGTGTATAATTCATAATTATGAACAAGTGTATGTTTTCTTTGTGCCGAAAGATTGGCGAGTGACTGGAGTAATATATATTCTAGGGACAGAATAACATTTCTCAAATAATTAATTAATTTCCACGCAAAAATAATAATAGTTAAGTTGTCAAAGGTTGTTTCATTCGCATCATATATGCTCACCATCTCATTGATGCCAATAATCGAAGTGGAACACCATGACAATGCAACAATGTGCTGTTGCCCTTTACCTTAGTTGAAAGGTTAGATCGACGGTAACGAGACGAACGACTTGGTGGTCTAATCAAAGATCCAAATGAAGATACCAAGCACGAGAATATCCAAATTTAAGAGTTATATTGTTATTTCGACTAATAGTACATTACTGTGCTCGAGTGGGCCCATAATCCCACTGAAGGATTCTCTGACAAATCCTTCTATCTACAACTCCCATGTGCCTATGTCAACACCTTGTTTCATGTAAAAAATGTGATTGCACCAGAGATCAAGGTCTTTTCCTGATTAATCTCAAAATGAAGACCCGTAATATAGACAATCTCTTGCATAGAGAGAATAGCATAAAGATAATGCTCGCCAAGTCTTGAAGATGAATCAATCAATTGATCCTTTCACATCACATATGCTCATCTTCTCATACTTGGACACCTAGAATCAAAGTGGACACACCATAAAAAAGTTGCTCTTGCCTGTTAACTTTTTTGAAAGGTTAATTAGATCCACTATCACGACTCACAAGACACACAACTTGCTGACCTACTACAAGATCCAAGTGACAATAATGAGTGCAAGAATATCCCAATATATGAGTAGTATTGTCTTAAACGGTTGGAAATATGAGCAATTTACCGAATGATTTTATTAACAAAAGTATTTGATAAAGCATGACTAATATAACAAGGATAAAACTAGTCATGCGATCTGACAGAGAGAAGGTAAATAACATCTGCATATATGAATTTAACCAAGCTTCTTATCTAGAGCAGACAATAGGGCAAGTTTCATATATGAAGCAGAACCTAACATATCTAGGGCAAACACCAGAACAAGGAACTGCGGCAGGACCTCGAACAGAAAGGAGAAGAACACATACGGGACAGCAGCAACATTAGCACTGGACTTGGGGTCGGTGTCCTCACCAGCCATGTCGTCGAAGAGGTTGTCGACGTTGGGAAAGAAGTCGTTGTCAGGGAAGTAGTCGTCGGAGTCCGGGGCGTCCGTGACGAAGAAGCCAGTAGTCGCGCTGAGCGCTCCCCAAAAACATTATCACCCTTCTCCCATCCAAGACTCAAAGAGGTGCAGTTTCGGAGCTTACTGTCCCGACTCGCGATGCACGCCGCAAGCCGGGATGAGGAAGACAACAACAACTCAGAGATTGGAACCGGTGGCGAGAGGAAGAAGAAGTTCTGGTTCATCTCCCTGAGAGGAGTGACCTCCCTTTTATAGGCGCAAGAGAAGGAGGCGAGAGGCTGCGCCGGGAGCTGAAGGGAACGAGGGAGACGAAACGAACAGGCAGCAGCCAAAGGGTGCAGCGTTCGTATTCAATATCCACTACAACAAAAACTTTCCATCTCTCGAATGACCTTTCGTATACCCGTAGTGCACAGCAAAAATTTAGACATCGGCTCGGCTCATTCCCGCAACCTGCGGCGAGGCGAGGCGTGGCGAGGCGGGCGGCGGAGGAGGAGCGGGCATGGATGTCCCTCTTGTTCTCATGCTCATACAAGTGGGGAAAGAACCTCCCTTATA